>NW_008603959.1:0-6808 GCF_000691845.1 Merops nubicus | reverse complement strand
ATAGAACACTGGGAGCTTTCAAAGCCTTTCGCTTTTACACCATCATCTTGACTTGGGCTCCATAGTTTGATCCCCTTCCACCAAAGTGTTGTGCCATGGTGTTTTCAAACGGGCTGTTGGTGGACATACCCATTCACCCCACAGGATGCACAGCAGTATATCTGCACTGAAATACACACCAGTGTATCTCCACCATCATCGCTAACTGGAGTTTTTGTTACTCTCTTAAAACAAACACTACAGATTGAATCGTTATTGTTTAGAGGCAATGGTGAAGATTAAAATAATGAGAGTTTTCACCGACAGAGGAGAAAAAGGGATCACAAGGAACGGCTGTGTACACAAGCAAGGAAAGAAAAGGAAACTTTTTCAGCTTTCACCAAAGGCTGAGGAATGATCTGCAAAGCAGGGAACGAAGGCCTGCTGAACTGCTTGAGCACTCGGTGGACAAGGTCCCTCCAAGTCTAGGCTGGGTGCTGTGGGTGAGCATAGAGACACACCTGGATGGACTCCACTGTGTCTCTGAATTCCTACACAAAGGCAGCAAAGGGTGAAAAGTCAGAGAGGTGGCTGCACCTGGCTGGGACTCCCTGAAACTGGCCATCCCTCAGGAGCAGCAGGCATATGGTGCAGAAGCCTGAAGGCAGGATAACACATAAGCTAATGCACCCCCAGTCCACAAAAGTCCTTCCTGAAGACTAAAGAGAGCCTGTGATTTATTTACCTGCAGCAACAATATGGTTTTGAAGTAGAAAGGCTAATAGCATCTGCTCTTCAAGTCCAAATTAGCCAGATGCCAGAATGGCAAATATTAGCACATTCTACCACCTTAAGGCAGGAAAGCAATTGCTCACTCAGTACTTTAAACCCAGGCAGATAATCTAGCACAGGAGCGTTCCTTTTTTCTCTGGCAGGTATGCTGACAGATTTGTAACTTGGGCTATTCTCAGAGTGATCAAAACACATAAATAGCACTGCAAAGAAGAGTACCAAAGATCTGTTGTACTACTGCCCAGCTGAAATAAGAACATGTTTTATCTTACTCCTTTTTCTAGAACATTAGACAGGAATTCCTTCCTTTCTTGATTTCTTCTGCTTCACGTTTTTCCATCTCATTACACTTCTCTAAACCTACTCCTTACAGCCTGTGTAGCCACCATCCCATCTCAACACCAGTTAACTACCTTCTAGCTCGCGAAGTCAAGATGAAAAGCCAATCAGATCTAACTTGGTTTGAAATAGATGAAAAGATTCCGCTGTTACTTTCAAAAAGAAATACCACAGGTATGTAATTTCTATGTGGTAAGAACAGGCAGTATAATGGGGACTAGAGCCTAAGAAGGCAAACAGAAAGCATGAAAGGGTTTTCCTAGAATTCAGTTTGACCTTTTGGACATAGCTATGAGAACAGATACAAATAGCAGAATGTAAGAATGTGTGCACATAAGCCAGAGGTGAATAAAAAAAAATCTCAATCACAGGCACTACCATAACAAAAATACTACTAAAAATATGTTGAAACATGTCTACTTATGTACATGAAAAAGTCATGTGCATATCAACATATACTTGCAACTAAAGGCTGAATAAAGCACATTCTTACTTTAATGGCCTACATGAATCCATCAGCAGAAGAAAAATATAAAAGAATCTGGAAAGGTGTGGCTGAAAGAAATAAAAAGAAAATGCACAGCACAGCCACAGGCTCCCCCATCACAGGCAGGCAGCAATCAGAACCCCCGTGTGCCACATGCACGGTGTCAGGAGAGCTGCTGGAAGGCTAGATGTGGCCAGACAGTTGAACTAATACATAGCTTAAGTGAGATGAATTCCTGTTAAGTCATCCTAAAGCCATTGGCAACATCACGTGGATGAATCTGATTCCACCCTAACTGAAACCAAGTTATTTTCTACAGTGACTCCAATGCAAACAGGGCCTTCATGTGCAAGCTCTCTCCCAGCACAGTCACAGAAAGATCTTTCCCTTGAATCCAGGAGGGGATGCATCGTGCCCTACAGAACGCACTTGTGGCTAGAGTAAAATGGCAGCCTTGCACTTAAACAGAGTTACACTGGCTTATGCCAGCTGTGATGCTGTCAGGTATCAAATAATATCAAAATATACCTTCAAAATAGCTCAACAGTCAAATATCATATATACTAAAACCTTCAAAATGTTAATTCTAATAATGATAAGCCAGTCAGGCATATGGGCCCCTTTTATCCAGAATGCTCCCAAAAGGTGATTCATTACCTAGCTCCACCTATTGCTTCAATGGCTGGATTTGGTGCTTCCGAGGTCAAATGCTGCAAGCATCCCTAGCACACTACTCTACTGCATTTAGGAAAGGAAACGAGGATTAGATGAGCCAGTTAAAACTATAAGAATGTAGATGGGCAACTACTTCCTATCTTAGCTGGAATTAGGCCACGGCATTGAGGTTAACCCCCCTGCTTGTGCAAAAATACCACGGGTTTTTGCTAACCACAAACGGTCAGGAGCTCAGTTTAACAAGCTCATCCACAACAATAATACAGTTGTAAAAGGCATGCAGGCCAGTCCCTGAAAGTGTGATATTTTAGCTCAAAATACTCACATATGCATACACCAATAATAATCTAAAACTAGACAAAATGAAGAGATTGCAAGATTGCTGTAATACAATACTTCCACAGCACAAACATCTGTTTAAAGACGAAGACCTCCTAAAAGTTTCACCTTAATGGCTTTGGAACATGAACGGCTAGACCCTCTGCAGAAGGAGTATCCCTGAGCAATGAGGAAATGTGCAGCACTCGCTGCCTCCTCCGCACTGGGACACTGACCAATGCAGTTTATGAAGTAAACAATTCAAGAGCAGCCCTTCCGGAGCAGCTCCTCACCAGGGCGATCTGCTCAGGAATTAAAGCCACACTGATTCCAGAAAAGAGTATCCAGATAGGGAGCACCCTGCAGTATTTTATGTCAACTTTCCCACATCAGCAGGTCCTTGAGTAATGTATTAATTCTCCTGATGTTGTGTAACAGTTACTTGGATTTGATAAATATATATTGTTTCATTAAAAAATATTATGTCCCAGTACACGCATTTAATTTGCCATAAAGTATGGCATGTAAGAAATCATACTATCTTCAATAAATCTAGAAAGATATTAGCATTTTTGTTTCTAATACAAGATATTTCAAGCAAGTAGTAAAATTTCAGTGGTATATTGAAGGGGTCTTAGAGAAACACACAAAAAAATACGACTATAAACAAGCCATCATTCTGGTAAGAGGAAATACAAACAACCAGAATAAAAATAGTTGATGCACAAAAGCCATAATGAAGGGGTTGCTCAAAAAATAACTTCTACTTTGAATGGTTTGGATGAAATACAAATTATCCACAGAAAAGTGTGGACTGGCATAAATGTTTGTACAAAATTATAAGTATATTTCTAGAAGTATGCTAGAGACAACCGCCTGCATGCTGCACAAGGTCCCAACGACGCTCTGCGTAAGTGCTAGTGCACAGAGTCCAAACCACTGCATTTTAATTACTATGCAGCCTCAGATATGTTGCCTTTGATATGGAAATGTTCTTGTTCTCTCATCTTCACATACGGTCTCATGCACAGAAATCTTTATCTGATTCATAAAAAATAAACTAGAATCCAATCTCAACACCTGACCTCAGTGCTTAGAAGTTTTTTACTAAGCATGGTGTCACTATAAAAAGAATGGGTAATATTGGTGTAAAGTTAGATATTTGGAGCAATGATATGAAGGATATGCAGTTAGGAATCAAATCAATACTGCACCTCTGAGGTTTTAGAGTTTCCTGATGCCTTATGTCAGTCTGCCAGCGACTGGAAAAACAATTGACTGTACACCTTTCTGTCTAGCTCAAGAAGAAAGAAAAAATATTTAACTGATAAGTGTCTTACCGCCAATAGAAAAGATGCAACTCAGCCTCTTGCTGTACGAGATCGGTTTTGAAATCCAATAAATCACTAACATCAAACTTTCCAGCTTTTTTTTTTTTTTTTAATTTGTATGTAACATTTTTGTGCATATTTCAAAGGTATGCACTGGAAAGTTCACATGGGAAGACGAAAAATGTATCCCAGGCTTAATCAAAGAGGTAAAATAACCACAAAGAACGCTTAAAATAGAAACCCAGTACCTTTCTATATCTTACATTAATATGCTGCCTGTAAGAAGGCTAAAAAATTTTGCTTTGACAAATTCTGCTAGTCACTCAGAAAAAAAAAAAATGACATATTCAGAGCTATTTAGATAATTCTCCTAGCTCTATAGAATTACATTCTCTTTTTATAAAGAATACGATCTGAGTAACCTCTCTATAGAAGATAATGACCCATCTGTAAATCATTTTGTTGCAGGTTATCTGCTTTTTATCACTTCTAGTACCTGTCTGTCCCTGATATGATACCCTTAAACACATCAGCTTGATGGAATGTTTCTCCTGACTTCAAAAAAAACATCGATAGATAGATATTTATTCTCCATTATAAATGAATGACTCTGATTAAGCTAGTTTACCAATACCTCTGATTTTATATTACTCTTTCCATTTCACAAGGCTCAAGAAATACTTGATCAAACTAATTTCCAAGCAATGATTTTCAAACCTGGGATACTGTTTTCTCTCTTCTTAATTTGAGGAGACAAAACAGTAAACATAAAACCGATATGAACATTTTAAAATATACAAGGGAAGGAAAGAAATGTCTATGTACTGATTCTTGTTCCTTTAAGAGAAAACCCATTTTTCAGGTTCCTGTTGTACTAATTGAAAGAGAATTATTTAAAACTTCACTGAATACTTGAATATACGATGGGTATGCGTAGCAGTTCCACCAGTGCCAAAGAACTCTAGACTTTCTGAAAGACAGTAAACTAAAAATTGGCAGGAAATCTCTTACAATGATGTCACAAATATTTGTTGTTGCCACAGAATAATGTTTTAAAAGAACACCTACTTCTGCGCTGAAAAGGCTTTGGGAACATGTAATTATCCAGTTTTATCACTGTAGAAATCGGCTGCTTTCCAGCAAATACGACTATGGGATCTCTCCCTTCTGTGCAGAACTACATCTAAATAAACACACACGTATTTCACACAGCCATCACACCGCCCCGGTGCACAGCCTTACTAATGACAGGATTTTACTGGAGTCTGGTTTTTTCACAATATGACATCCTGGACCATAATAATACATCAGTAAATACTGTGGGAGAATCGTGTGTCTAAAATATTCTGAATAGCTTATACAACATAAAAGGAAACTCAGTTTCTGTCGTTGGGTAACCAGTCCCCTACAGTTCCCATTCTTGGTGCCTTACCTATGGAAAAAATAGAAAATGGTGTAACTAGAAATTACAGAAGAAGCCACTGAAAGAGATTAATAATTCAGTTTACTATGGCACAAATTTGAAAGGTACACCTTTGTCTTTTGCTGCTGCTTGATGAATAAGCTCCATGCGAACTACTGAATACATCATCACGCAGTAAGTACCTCTCTCACAGGTTCTGACATCATGCAGAAATGTTTCGAAGCTGTCTCTGTGATTTACTATAATAACTGAAATGTTTTAAAAATATGTCGTTGTATCACTTCAGCTGACATCGCTTATATATATACAAACACCCCTATTTACATAACTTCTAAAACATTAGCCAGTACACACCACCTTTGCCAAACCAGCCCGCTGATCTTTAAAGTCACACTATGGAAAAAGGAATCTACATCACCCCATTGTATGGGCTTCAAAGAAAAGTGCATCGCAGCTTCTCCTTCCTAAGTAACTTTTGTTCTGTTAAACAAATAAATAAATAAATGGACAGAAGCCTTTTAAGTGTGATCTATACACTTTTAAGGGGGAAATCAAACCAAGTGTAAAAGATTAATGGGCATGCTTCCTGAAGTGGTATCTCCCAAGGTGATTACAGTCTTCAGCAGGTATAAGGTCATGAGTAAAGAAACTTTCTAACGACCACTAAGAAAGAAATATATTTGGGTTTGCTGTCATTGTGCAAAGACCTGGCCTCTATTACCACAAGATTTCCCAAGGCCTCTCAAAACTGTGGACATACGTGGGTACTTTGGACTAAAAATATGATCAAAGATGTAAAAAACATTTCCAAAGGTTGTTTTTTTTTTTCTCATTGAGCAAAAGAAGTTCAGCTGGAAGTGACCACTAACAGTTGTTGACCACACATTAAAAACCACTGGCTTAGAGAACAAGCACTGGCAGTTCCCACTTGTGAACAAAATCAAACCGACAAGTGAAGGCAACTTTGGACATCAGTTATTATTTTCTACAGGTCAGGCACTGGTGGCCTTACGAAGGAAACTGATGGGCTCCAGTTTGTTTTTCTTTAACTGGCGTGGAAACGTTACGAAGGAAAAACTGAGGCAGAGTTAGGTAAGTTCAGCAGTCAGCAGTGCGCCGAGAGCCATCTGCCTCGCTCCCTCCGTCCTGGGTGCCCCGCACACGGCACAGCCTGCAGAAAAGGGAACTGAGGGAGCCTCGGAGCAGCCCAGCCAAGCCTCCCAGCAGCACTGGAACAGAGCACCGGCTGCGACAAGCAGAGAGAAAATAATGCCTTTAGCAGAGGATGCGAGACCGCAGCCCGAAGGGCCTCCCTCCGACACTCTCATCGCTGAATGAACCAAACTTCCAGGGCAGGAGGCCGGAGGAATCGGGGGGAGCGAAACAAAAAGTGTGAGAGGAGCGAAGGAGCCCGAGCCCTAAACCCGGGAGCCAGGCGGGCTGGGAGCGCAGGGTCCGCGGGGG
>NW_008603958.1:1176-18758 GCF_000691845.1 Merops nubicus | reverse complement strand
GCCTCCCCCGCCGCGGCTCCAAGCCCGAGTTCCTAGCAGGACCTCGACGAAACTCACTTGTGCCCTTGGTCTTTTTTGAGAGGGTTTTATGTCCTTTAAGAGGCCTGAGAGTGCCAGGGAGCTTTGTAGCTTTTCAGCAGGTTTGAAACTCTTGGGGCTCTTTCCTTGGAGCTTGTGCTGCGTTCTTCTTCTTCTTCTTATGCAAAATATTCCGTCTTTTCTTTCCCGTGCTGCTGGTCTGGGAAGCCTGATGTGGTTCCTCCAGCTTTAATGTGTGTGCAGGCAGCAGTAGTGCCAAGGTGAAGGATTTGGGCTCTGGGAGCTCTTGGTGTTGTGACTGAGGGGGTGATAACCCTTTGGACTTCTACGAGGGTGTAGTAGAGCTTCTTAGTTCCTCCAGCAGGTTGTCACTGAATTTAACAGAGGTAGAAACAAGTCAGGAGCAGGAGGGGGATGTGTCTTGTGAGGAGTGGATGAGGGAATGGTGGTGGTTGAGTCTGGAGAAGAGGAGGCTGAGGGGAGAACTGGCTCTCTACACCTTCCTAAAAGGAGGTTGGAGTGAGGTTGGGGTTGGTCTCTTCTTCCAAGTAATCAGCAATAGGATAAAGGGAAATGGGCTGAAGTGCCCCAGGGAGGTTTCAGTTGGATCTTAGGAGGAATTTCTCTCCTGGCAGAGTGGTGAGGGACTGGCCCAGGCTGCCGAGTGAGCTGCTGGAGTCACCAGCCCTGGAGGGGTTCAAAAAACGTGTGGACGTGGCACTTGGGGCCATGGTTTAGTGGCTGTGGGAGTGTTTGGCTGATGGTTGGACTTGATGATCTTCGAGGTCTTTTCCAACCTTAATGATTCTAAGGCTTCTTAGTTTCTCCAGTAGGTTGTTGCTGAATTTAGTGGAGGTAGAACTGAGCCAGGAACACGTTAGCAGCTTGATGGCTCAGCTGGAAACTCCAACAGCCTCCCCACTTTTGCTCTCTTGGGTGTTGTGTGTCACTGGGGACAGAAGGACCCACATGGATGTTACCTGTGCTTGTGGAAGAGGATGTGAGAGAGAGAATTTAGCAGAGCCAGTGCAGCTTGAGGGTGCCTGATGGGTGGTGATTAAGGAGCAGTGTTTGTTTTGGTCTGTGTTGGGGACTGGGCCAGGGGCTCACCACCCTCACTGTGGTTTTGTGGCAGCTTTCATGCTAGGTTTTGATGTTGTCTTTCTTTTCCTGCCTTGTGCTTTTTCTCATCTGCTCAGACAGCACACTCACTGAATGCAGGACTCTGTGGTGTTCACTACCTGCTCTGAGTCTCAGCTCTGCAGAGCTCTGGGCCTGAGAGAAAATAGCTCAGTGCTGATGGAGTAAATATAATTAACAACAGTGGCCTCACGGGGCTGTGGGTGGTCCCTAAAAGATGTGAACTTAATTACTCTGCCCCAGAGCAGGAGAAGAGCCTGTAAATGTTCAGGAGGTCTTGGCTTATTCTTAGCAACCTAGTCTCTGCTGATAATCCATCACAGTACTCTTGTTTTCATTTCTGCAAGGACTTTTGAGGTCTTTAATCAGTCTTCTGGGCTACAACTTAAGCCTGTTGTCTTGTTGTATCCTGTGGCCACAGGAAGAGATAATTCCTGTCCTCTCTGCAGCAGCCCTTGCTGCCTTTGAAGGCTGTTACCACACGTCCCCTCCAGGCATCTCCTCTTTAGACCAGACAACCCTCATTTCATTCCCCCCAGCCTTTTCATTTCAGTGGTTTGGGCTCTGGTCACTTTTATTGTTCTCCTCTGGATTCTCTCAGGTGCCTGTACAGCTGACACATGCTCCAGTTCAAGCTGGGATGAAATCTCAGAGCTTTAAAAAGAGAAACAGCCAAGATGTAGGCAGCTAGAGCCCAGTGCAGGTGGTAGGAATGAGGCTGGGGGTTTTGAACCTTCTGGAGTCAAGTTTAACCTCCCTAAAGCTGCCAACGTGATAATCTGTGGTAGGGAGAAACATTCCCACTCTTCCAGTTGATGATCCACTTTAATTCACTTCCATCTCCTTGAACTTTCATTGTGGATTGTCTCACTGGTGTGCTGCCCTGAGTCTTTTTGGCTCTGGGTTGCCATTGTAATACAAATTGCTGCTCTTAGATTAAAATAGGTGCTTTTGCTGGTAAGAAAAGAGTCATTTATTACCAGCACATGCTTATTAGGTAGAATGGATGGTGGTTTTGTGGTAATAACAGGCTGAAGGAGTGGGAGAAAGGATCCAGGTGGGAGGGAAGAGGTGGGGATTAGAGGAGTTTGCTTCTGTTCTAAGACAAGGATCTGGTGCTTGCAAAACAAAGACTCCCAGTTTAGCAAAAAATAAGTATGGCTTTGAAATGTTACAACTGAGGCAATCTAAAGAACAACTGCTGCTGAAAAGTGTGTTCCTGCTCTCCTGTCCTTCACCAGTCCCTTGGTGCCTTGCCTGACCCTGGAGTGAGTTGTTCTGAAGGATTAAAGTGGCAAGAAATGGTTAAGGGGGTGAAGAAAAGAATCCTTGAGGTTGGCTTAGCTGCCCAGTGCCTGGAGGGGTGAAACAATCTGCTTACAGCCTGGTGACAGAGTGAAGGGTGTGCTCTGCTCAGGTGACAAACCACCTCTGGGAGTGGCAGACAGTTGTTCTTAATCACCACGTCTTAATTTCCTCAAGGCCATCCTGTCATGTGAGGCAGATGGAGAAAGACCAGGAGCATCCAGCAGGTGAATTCTTCATTCTCTGTGAGTTCTAAAACATGCAGCCAAGGATCACATCCTTGCCCTGGGCACTTCCATCATCTTCTCTTGAGGAGGTAGCCAAAGCTGCCTTAGGCATGCTGGGATTAGAAGGCAGGAAATAAAGCCAAGGCTTCTGAAGCTTTATAATGAGATTTGAAAGATGGTATTTTAGCATCATTGGCTTTTTAGTTTTCCACTCTGTTCAGATCCTAGAGCCTGCTGCAGCAAGGAGGAACCACCAGCAAAAACTCCTCAGCCAGTCCTGTTGCACCAGGCCAAGGAGGCGATCGAAGCAGAGGTAGGAATTTGAGACCCCTTTCCTCTGAGATGCCCTCACCTTCCAAGCTCATGGCACCTGGGAGCTGTAGCACCAAGGGGGGATGCCATGATCTATAGAAATGGAAATCAGCAGCTAAAACTCCTGCTTTGCTTTGGCTGCTCGACCTAGGGGGAGATGTCGGAGCTGAGCGACGAGGCCAGTGAGTCGGAGCTGCTGAGCTGCAGCCTTTCCATGTGGCACGGGGCTGGTCAGATGCTCTGTCGGGAGGAGCTGGACGTTCCCCTGGACCTGCACACAGCCTCCTCTGTTGGCCAGTATGAAGTGGTGCAGGAGTGCATTCGGCGGTAAGGAGGGGCTGGGAGGGCCGGGGGTGGTGGCTACTGCTTGCCAGTTGTGGATTTGCACTGGCTGCTCTACAGATTGGCACGTTGCTGGAAGTCCCAAAGGGTCTTTGGGCCCAAAGTTTCAAGGGGAAGTCTACTCATGAAAAAAAAAATCTCCTTAGTGATTTGGTGGCAGTTGTGCTAGAGCTGGTAGGAATTCCCATGCAGGCTTCAGTGCTATTGTTTTCAGCCTGCTTCCAATATAATTATGGTAGGAAGAGGCTGAAGGATCTACAACTCCAAGCCAGTAATTCAGCTGAATTCTCTTCTGTTATTTAGTGGAGATCTGGATTTAAACAAGAGGAACTGTGGTGGCTGGACTCCACTGATGTACGCCTCCTACATCGGCCACGACACCATTGTGCACTTGCTGCTGGAGGCAGGAGTGAACGTGAACATCCCCACGCCAGAAGGGCAGACTCCACTCATGCTGGCCTCCAGCTGTGGCAATGAAAGTGTGGCTTACTTTCTTCTGCAGGTGGGTGTCCATCATAAAGAGGTGAAGCCTCACGACCTGGTTTCAGCATGCAGGGCAGGATCCTCCTCCACCCAAGCGTGCTGTTTGTGTTTGGTTGCAAGTTCAGCTTCCTGACTGGGATTTAAGCTCTCTCGGTGAGCCCAGCAGGAGGGGAAGCAGTAAAGCACCTTCTCTGTTCTCTTGAAGCAAGGTGCAGAGCTGGAGATGAAGGATATTCATGGCTGGACTGCCTTATTTCACTGCACCAGCGCCGGACATCAGCAGATGGTCAAGTTCTTACTGGACAATGGGGCCAATGCCAACTGCAAGTAAGGAGGAATCTGTCATTTCCTTTCTCAAAAGATCTCATTTCAGAGAGGAGAGCAGCAGTTGAGGTATGAACACATTCAAACACAGAGAGGGAGAAGACTCCTGCTTTGCCTTTCCTCCTGTGCTGGCTCTGTTAGTGAGGCCAGGTGACCTGCAAACAGTGAAGTCTGCCTGTGTTGTCAGTGTTTATTTACCTGAGATCAAGAAAAATCAGATTTACTGCTTGCTTAATTGTGAACTCAGCTCTGGAAACAGACAGATGCCATGCCTTCTGAACTCCAGTGTGCTTCACAAGTCTTTCTATTGAATTTCCTGTGCACTTGGAGTTGGTTTGGCTGTTCTGAAGTGCACAGTGCATTCCTGTGCCTTGGGAACTGCCTCTACATTGATGTCTATTGAATTGCCTGAGGTCAACGAGAGGTTCTTGCTTTGTTAGCTCCTGCAAAACTGATTTTGCCACTGAAAGGCAGATCCACGACTGGAAGTGTAATCTGTTGCTGTGCAGCTGGTGGAGTAATGTTTACTAAATCTCCACTGGGAGTCTTACTGAGATAGACCAGAGTGCAGTAGAACAGCCAATATGTGCTAGAGTTTGTGTTCAGCTGAGGGCAGAGGCTGGAGATGCCCTGTCAGAGTCTGGCAAAGCCCATGGCACCTCTCAGCTTGGATTATTTTAGTGCTGTGTGTGTTTGTTCTCTCTCTAGGGAGCCAGTGTATGGATATACACCTCTGATGGAAGCAGCTGCTTCTGGCCATGAGATCATTGTTCAGTATCTTCTCGATCAGGTAAGTGTTAGAGCTGAAAATCTGTGTGGCTCCAGCCCTCAGATAAAGAACCACAAGACTGACATGAGACTTTTTATTACTACATTTGATCCTTGATGACAGTCACCTCTGAAGTCCCAGACTTCCAGGACTGCTCTCAAAGTACCTGCTTTCTTGAAGGCTGGGATTCTGATCCTTGCACAAGTAGGAGTGAGATCCAGACTTAACACTGAGTTATAAAGCAGCTGAAGCATTAATATCTACCTGATCTTTACAGACTTGTGTGCTCGAGCTAGAGAGCATCTTCTCCCTCCAAAAGCTTGTGAGCATGCATGCCTCCTCATCTTAATTTGTTCTTAATATATCTCATTGAACTCATCCAGCTCACTTCCAGAAGGAGGCAGCAATGCAAAACATTTTTCAAATAAAAGAAACTCATTCCCCATGGCAGCACACAAGAGCTGTGTACCTGGGCTCCTTGGTGTCTGGGGAGACTGGGTAACTGGAAAGGCAACAAGGTATTAGTGGAGCTTGAACTGTGTCAAAGGTGAATTTGTATTTCTGATGGAGGCACTAAGACAATCCTTTGGCTTCTTTGGTATTTTTTTTATAGAGTACCCTCTGGTCTATATGTTTTCAATGTATTTTTTCTGAAGGGAGTGAAGGCAGATGTCAGAGATAACACTGGAGCCACAGCACGGGCACTGGCCATGAAGTATGGACACACCAAGATTGTGGGGCTGATAGATCTGCATGCAGCCCCAGTGCCCAAGGTCTTCTGCAGGGGGCCAGGTAACAGAGGTTTTTGCCTTGTTCATTTTAAATAGAAGCTGAAGAGAAGCACTTGATGTTTGGAATGTGTGTTTCTGTGGGGGGTGGGTAGTACTAGCTGGTCTATCCTGGTAATTCCAGCACTTCTCAGGATGGCAGAGGTGTGCATCCAACAATTTTGTCTCCTGGCCTTTTTCTGAGCTGGCTGAACTGTTGCACCCTCCCTCTGAACATTTAATTTTTTTTTTTCTGCTGCATTTGTAGGACCAGTAGCAAATAAAGTAGCTGAAAGAATTACTCTGCTGCTAACAGTCTGTGTTTGAACTACAGGGAAATACGAAGAGCTGAGTTCCTCAGATGAATCATCTTCTGCTCCCCAGAGGCAGAGACCAGCTCGTAGGACCAAGGGTCCCAGCATCCACGATGGGCCCCAGGCTTTGGCTAAGATAACAGCAGTTGGAATTGGGGGAAAGAAGCAGTCTCGCTGTGGTGAGCAGAGTTAGAAGCCAAACTGAGAGAATCCTTTGAGGTTTCAGGTGCATTGCAGCTGTTTCTGTGCCAACATTTATCCTTCTTTGCTGGGGATTTGTGTGGTCTGTACAGAAGTGAACACCATAATGCAAGGCTGTCCAATCTCTGGTTTAAAAAGTTCTCCTTGCAGGGAACAAACACTTCTCTTACCACACTTACTGTTCCCCTGGCTCCTGAGGAGAGTCCAGCTTCCTTTTTTGAGGTAGGCTTAAAAGTTTGAGAACCCTCCTCAAGCTGATGGCAGAGTGGTCATCACACAGGCCAGGAGATCATTGATCAAAGTGAACCTGCTGCTCCCAGACCTGTCAGTTTTGTCATCCCTGCTGCTTGAAATGAGGTTACAAAACCTTTGCAATAGGCCAAGAGAAAGATGATCCCAGTTCAGACATCAACCCCTGGAATCACTGGTATGAGTGTTTTTTCTTGTGTGTCAGCCAGAGATATTTCAGCTGACTCCCTTGTCTAGAAGCACCAATATGGACTTCAGAGCATGTTCAAAGTTCACTTTAGTCTCTTAATGAAGAGACATCTTGTCCCACAGGCATCAGAGTGATACTGTCAGCTTCTGAAAGGCTGGTGGGATGCTACCTACCAGTGTCTTAACACTGCTGCAGAGGGGCTGGTTTGGCAGGGTGTGCTTGGCTGGGGATGCTGTGTAGCTGGCACCTTGCTCTCCTTTTAAGGAGATGTTTTTACCCCTTTTAATTTGGGTATGGAGAGGAGAGGTTGAAAGCTGCTGTTTAAGGTGCATGAGGCTGTTTCCTCAGACTTTTTTTTTCATCTAGGTGAAGTACAGCTGATGTGTTGGAGTGAGGGAGGCTGGAGATGGATCCATCTCCCAGTTCTCTGCTCTTGAGAATGAAATCTAGTTGAGAAGACACTCCCTCTTTTTGCTTATTTTCAAACCCCCAAGTGGCTGCTTTTCCTGCTGGAGCCTCCCTGGTAACTTGCATCCTAATCTTTGTTCTCTCTCCCTCTTGCACACAGAGCAGGTCCCTCCTCAAGGCTATGTGACCTTCAATGATGATGGCAGTGGTGAGGCAGGGGACATCCGCAACCGGGATGTCACCTCTCCAATTAATGAGCAGGATGTGGAGAGCAGCAGCAGCAGAGGTGGGTCCCTGCCTCAGAAAACAGCCTGCCTTGCAGTGCACAGCTGGATGTGTGACCAGCCCCTTGCCTTCTGTGTTCCCTTCCCACTAAGGGGCTGAGGGTTGGGGTGTCTCTCATGAGGGAGCTGGGAGGGTTGAGTCTAAGGCTCAGTGTTTTCCTGCTGGAGCCTCCCTAATCCAGAGGGAGGGTGTTAAAAAGGTGGAGTGAGGCTTTTGTCAGTAGTGTCCAGTGACAGGACAAGAGGCAACGGGCACAAACTGAAAGAGAGAGGTGGCTCCCTCTGAACATAAGGAAATGGGTTTGGTTTTTTTACTGTGGGGGTGACTGCACACTGAACCTGCTGTGGGTGACCCTGCTAGAGCAGGGACCCTGCTGTGGGTGACCCTGCTTGAGCAGGGATTTGGACATAGATGACCTCCAGAGGTGCCTTCTGACCACAGCACTCTGTGAAGCAGCACAACAGAAGGACCTAGGGGCAGTTCCTAAATGAATAATGTGGCTGTGCATTTGCTCTGAGCTCAAGGAAAGGCCTTTCCTGAACCTTTCCTGGGGGTGCAGGCTTGGAAGTAATAACCCACCTTTCAATCCCATAACCAAGAACATCACAGAAACACACACACACACTCAGCCTTCCTGTTCTGTGTGGTAATAAACAGACTTGGAGAAGGGTTAGTGCCTGGGATCAGACATGGGATTTGTCTCAGATTCACCCTGAGTGCTGGATAGGAAGGCTGGATCTGGGTTTCTCCTTCCTTTAACCAGCAAAACCTGTTGGAATTGTAACTGTGTAGCAGAGACATCATGGAATGTAAGAAAGTTGAACCTCAACCTTGTTTTTCCATATTCCTTTCCAGAAGATAATGTTTTCTTCACCAACAACTTGGGAACTGTCAGGAGCAGCAGCAGTAGCAGTGAATGCCTGACCAAAGCCCTGGGGGTCAGCAGTGAAGGCTCCTTGGAAAGCAATGAGGTGGGCTTTTCAGTTTGCCTTTCTCTGCCTTCAGCTTGGGCAGTGCTGTCACCCCTTCCACAGCCTGCTGGGACTTGAGGCTGTAGTACCAGGCTGGGTGAGGAACAGTGGCATTACAGGGGCAAAAAAACCCACACAATTTCCATATTTGAAGATTATGGCTTGGCTTGTTTGAGCTCCAGCTTGTAGCCAACTCTCAGAGGACATTTGCTGTAGAACAGGTTGTTGGTGGCTAGTCTAATTAAGTTCTCTTCAGCTTCTGAGCTCTTTGGAGACTTCTAGCTAGTTGGTGGTCAAGAGAGGATGTGAGTTGCCAGACCTGAGTCATCCTTGAGCTTGGTGAGGTCACAGGCAGTGTAACAAGATGCAGAGAAACCACAGCAGCACTGCATTGACCTTTCTGAAGTACAGAACTGGGGAGGAGGTTGGAGGTCACTCCATGGCTCCACCATCCCTCTGAGGCTGATGTGCAGAAGGGTGATGGTGCTGAGCACGAGCAGAAGTCCTTTGTGTCTTGAGGAGCTTCTCCCAGGGAGAATCTCAGTGCAGTGGATTAGTTTGGGGGGATTCAGCATTGCTCTTTGCTCTGGCATGCTGCTCCCTAAGCTGGGATTGCAGAAGCCTGGTACAATTCCATGGGACCAAGCTGCCATCCTGGAGTGACTCCACTCAGCCCTCCCCCAGAAGGGATTTGTTGGTCTTGTGTTGCCTCTTTGTGGAGCAGTGCCTGGATCTAGAGCTTGGGACTTGCAGTCTGCACGTGTGAGCTGTAGTCATCCTGACATCTCTGTGTGATCATCCTTGACCTTTACACTTTTTGTGGGTGTTTTTTGTTTCCTTTTTCAGGATTCTGACCATGCCAACAGCCCCCCTAGTCGGAAACAAGCCAAGAGCTTTAAGAGCAAGAACCGCTACAGCAACAGCGACAGCCAGTGGACCCACTGCCTGGGCAAGGCTGGGGGCTCTGCTCAGCACCTCATCCTCCCTGAGCCCCCTGCCTACACAGGACCCCAGGTACCCACACACAGAGCTGCCTCTCAAGTCCTGCAGACTGTTGCTGCATCACGTGGGAGGTTTTTCTGTGGTGGCCAAAGCTGCTTTCTTGGGTAAAAGGGAAGTGGTCACCAAAACACCTTTGATCCCAAACCTTTGCCTAAACTTAAACACTTGTGAAACAGTAATTTCTTGAACAAAGAACTGCTTGCTTAGGTGTTGCTTTTGCTTGGAGGGGTATTCTAGCCCCTTTGAGAGCACACCCACAGGCCCAAACACGGCTGTGGTGTGGGCTGGGGTAGATGTTGGTGTGTCTCTCTCCTGCATTTGTTACAAGAGGCAGTGGGTGCAGCAGACAGGCCAGTCCAGGGGTGTGGTTCTGGAGAAGGGGCAGTTTTTTGGAGGTAGTCACAGTTGCTGCAAGAACCCAGGAAGAACCACACCAGCAACGTGAGGAAGCAGATGCTTCTGGTGAAGAGGAATGCTTTTGTTGGAGGGTATAAATAAGTTTGTTTTGGATGGGCTGCAGGACCTGGCAACGTTCCTCGAGCAGATTGGGTGCCTGAAGTACCTGCAGGTGTTTGAGGAACAAGACGTTGACCTCAGGATCTTCCTGACCCTGACAGAGAGCGACCTGAAGGAAATCGGCATCACGTGAGTGCCCGTAACACAACTCCCCCCTTTCCTCTTGCAAGCCACGACACAACCAGGTCAGGAAAGTCCAACTAGCGAGTGCTTTTCTATCTGGCTGTCTCCCACACGATTTAGCAGTGAGTTTGCCATTCTCTCACCAGTCTCTTTGGGCCAAAGAGGAAGATGACTTCAGCCATCGCCCGCTGGCACAGCAACGCGCGCCCGCCCAGCGACGCCCTGGAGCTGGCCTACGCCGACCGCCTGGAGGCTGAGATGCAGGAGCTGGCCATTCAGCTGCACAAGGTGAGGGCTCTGCCTTCAGCTGCTCCTTAGAGTGCCTTAGCACCTCACAAAATGGCATTAGCAGCTTGGGTTTGTTGTGGCTCTAACGAGGGAACTACTGGAGAGAGGCTAGCGGGAGGTACGGAGGTGCTGAGGGGCTGGAGCATCTCTGTGCCAGGCCAGGCTGAGAGCCCTGGGGCTGTGCAGCTGCAGAAGAGAAGCCTCAGAGGGGATCTGATCAGTGCTGAGCAAGAGCTAAAGGGCCCCGGGGGGCAAGAGGCTGGGGCCAGACTCTGGTCAGTGGGGCCCAGGGACAGGCCAAGGGGCAACGGGCACCAACTGGAACCCAGGAGGTGCCACCTGAGCAGGAGGAGAAACTTCTTTGGGGTGAGGGTGCAGAGCCTGGAGCAGCTGCCCAGAGAGGCTGTGGAGTCTCCTGCTCTGGAGAGATCCCAAACCCTCCTGGCTGTGACCCTGGGCACCCTGCTGTGGGTGAGCTGCTGGAGCAGGGGGGTTGGAGGAGATGATCTCCAGAGGTCCCTTTCAACCCCACCATGCTGGGGTTCTGTAGTGGCCTGGGATAAAGGAAAAGACACAACTTTCAGTGGACACACTTGGTGCCAGGCAGATCAGGTAACACCATAGGTGCTGCTTCCCCACTCCTCATCCTCTGCTTGTGTGGCTTTTGTTTCCCATCTGCCTGAGAACTCAAAGGGCCAGTGGGAGGAACTGAACACCTGCTCTTTTTTTTCACTAGTGTTGTTCTTATGGTGAAGTTGGGTGGCCATTGGCAAACAGACTTCTGTTGATTTGGGAAATTTGGTCTTTATAAATGGAGAGGAAGGGGGATTGCAACTGTGGGGCTGAGCTTGGTGTGGGAAGAAACTTTGTGCAGTACCTGAGCCTTGTCCAGCTTCTTTTCCCCCTGGGTTGGGTGCATTTTTTGCAGCACCCCTCTGCCTGCCTCAGCCATTAAAGCAGCAGGGACTCTGGGGGTGTGCCAGAGGAGGCAGGTGAGTGATGTGCACAACTCCCAGCCCAATCCCCCCTTCTGCTCTGCTGCAGAGGTGTGAAGAGGTGGAGGTGCTGAAGGGGCAGGTGTGCCAGGAGCAGAAGCTGCGTGCAGTGGCTGAGAGCTGTTTGATGGAGAGGGATGAGACCTGGAATGCCATCCAGAGCCAGCTCAGAGAGGCTCAGGCCATCACCAAGGATGCTGGAGTCCTGCTGGATCAGATCAAGTAAGTTATTCCCAGGAAATGGCAGCAAGGCTACTGAGAGATAGGGTTGGGGCCATACAGAGATCACAGGTCTTACTGGCAGTCTTAGAGGTGGTGTTTAGGGTAAGGCAGGAGAGCTCACCAGGCATCTGAACCTATTTTGGATCCTGCCTTTCTCTAGGGAAAGCTACAGGCATGGGAGCAGAGGTGAGGCCTTGGTCAGATGCACAAGCTCTAGATGTCCTGACTTCTCAGAGGTGCTTCAGCTAGAAGGAACCAAAGGGCTACATGAGACCTAGTGACCAGGCTATAACTTGGTGACTAGGTGAATGCAGGAAAGGGTTTCTAACTTGTAAGTCTCAAAGGATTTGGGATATCTTGGCCTGGCTAGTGAAGAACACTTTTCTTGCAACCCAGCAGGAAAACCTGCCCTGTTCTTTCACACCTTTGAGTTCTGCTTTCCCCTACCTCCTAATATACCTCTTGTTGCTTTTGTGGTGCTTTTTCCCTGCCCCAGCTAGACTCCTGTCAGGCCCTGTTCTGTCCACTGATAGAACAGACAAGGCCTTGAAGGTGCCATGAATCCTCCTGCTTACAGACCCTATTGTGGTGCTTTTTCCCTGCCCCAGCTGGACTCCTGTCAGGCCCTGTTCTGCCCACTGATAGAACAGACAAGACCTTGAAGGTGCCATGAATCCTCCAGCTTACAGACACCAGCCCTGCAGGGGGTGGTGCCCACTCACTGCCAACCCGGGCTGGGCTGGGCTTCCAGGACAGCAGAGCAACACTCCGTGCTGTGAGGGGCACAGCACTTGGGTTTTTCCCTCCCTCACTGAGGAGCTGAGGCTGCCATGCCCTGCTGGAGCTGATGGGAGGATGATGATGATGATGATGGCCAGAGAGCTTGGTGTGCCTCTCATGCTCTAGCCCAAGGCCCATCCTGGGGTCGCTTCCTTTGCCCGCTTCAGACCTTGCGTCAGGCTCGATTCTCCCGTGAACCAGGCACACCCCCTGGCTCAGCCTTCCTCCTGCTCCCCCTGCCCCCTCCTCTTCTCCCCCCACAGCTCCTCTGTGGACAGGGGCAGAGATTGCTGTGGAGTGGGGCTTTGCCTGGGGAACGTCTCCCTCTGCCTGGGAAGGAGCAAGGAGCAGTCTGTAACCCAGGGCGTTAGACACGCTCCCTCGGCACCCCACCTGGGCACTTGCAGGACAGAGGAGAGCACGGCCTGGCACCTTGTTCCAAGTGTCCCTGGGGCACTCCTGAGGGGCTTTTTGTTTGGCAGGTGCTGCCAGGCAGAGCTGGCCTCCAGGCTGGCCCCGGAGCAGGCGGGTGGCAGCGTGCTGGGCACCGAGGTGCAGCTGGGAGCCGGCGAGAGCAGGCGGCCTGGTGAGCCCCCAGGTGAGCAAGAGCTTGTCCACCTCCAGAAATGGGTGCCAGGGGGGTGGGTGGGCACCAGGAGAGCCCAGAACGAGCCACGTGCTGAAAGGATGAAGTTGGAATTGAGTTGGAAATGGAGCAGCCTTTAAATCTCATGGAAAAATCCTTGCTCGGGGAAGGCACTTAAAGCACTCGTGGTGTTTGGACTTGTTAAAGCTTCTCAGCCACTTTTGGTTTGTAGAAAATGGGGAGTTTTGGGGTCTGGCAGGTGTTTGTGGCTAAAAAAACCTGGGTGGGTTTGGCCCCACCAGCTCCTCATCGTGAGGAGTTAGCAAATGATCCTGCTGCCTTTCAGAGGTGGGCCCTTTGCTGCTTGTGTGTTAAGTGAGAGGAGTAGAGATCCTGCTGATTTCTGTCCATCCCACTTCATCTCTTTGAGATTTTTAGCAGATGACCCAGCCAGTATAAAAAACAAATGGATTCTAACATGGTAGGATTGCCAGGAAACCCCCTCCAGTTTGTCACAGGCAGTTCCAGCTCCCTTCCCACAGGACTCAGACCCCTGAGTGGAGCTGCTTTGGGTGTGGATGCTTCACAGCAGCACCAAACCCTCATCTCCCCTCTGCTGCTGGGCACGCAGGTTGACTGGGAGTGTGGCTCCTCTCTCTTGCAGTGCTGGAAGGATGGCCACCTTCCCTGAACTCCCTGAGCTTGCCTGAGCTGTCGGCTGTCCTGGAGGAGTGTGTGGGAGAAATGGGTGAGTTTGGGGAAGACTTTGGGCACATGAAGTTGACTTGGCAGTGGCAGTTTGGGGGGAACCTAATGACCCCCTCATCCAGGGGGGTCTCCAGGCTCTGAAGTGGGTGCTGGTGGTATTTTTGCACTTTCTCTCAGTGCAGATCTTGGGCTCTGCCTCACCCTCTGCTGACAGGTCTGGGCTGAGAAGGGGATGTGTGAACCCTGCACCTCCTGCTCTGTGGGCAGAGCTGCTCGTGGAGCAGTTCCCAAAGCCTGTGTCCTGGGCTTCTGGTGACAAGAACTTGTCCTGGTAGCAGCAGGCAGTCAGAGAGGGGACACACTCCTGGCTTTGGGGTGCTGGCAGCCGCAGGGGAGAAGGCAGCAGAGAGGCAGGATGACAGCAGCCTGTTCTCTGGCCTGGTGCTAACAGCTCTCTCCCTTTGGTTTGTCCTCAGGAAAAGCTCTGCAGACTGTGACTCAAAACCTCCAAAGGCTCCAAGCCCCGGGGCAGAGCAGGCAGGGCTGGTTAGAGCCATAACACAGCAGGAGGGTGAGTGGGGAGCTGGTGGCAGCCACGGGGGAGCTGTGGCGTGGGGAGGGGGACACAATTCCTCACAGCACACAACAGCCATCTGCTCCACGTTCTGCTCCAGCTCGTGTGCCTTCTGGGTGGTTTCCCTTGGGGGAAAATCCTTAGTCCTGTTGTCTGTGTCCCCTGGGAAGGGTGACTGTCCCTCTTTCCTGGTGGCTGCAGGAATACTGACGTCGGGTGACACTTCCACCCGGAAGCTGAGTGTGCCTGGGAGAGTGAGCGTGAGGAGGGAGCTGGCAGCACTGCAGCTCTGCTGAGGCTGCCCCAGCACCTGCTGGACCTCTGCAGGAAGGTCTCAGCCGTTGGAGAACGTGCCTGGGAGAAGGAGAGGCAGCAGAAGGCAACAACCCAGCTGCTCTTGGGGCCTGGCTGTCGGCTGGCTTCCCAGGATGACTGCAGCAGAAGGTTAAGAGGAGGAGCACCCAGCCCAGAGGTTTCGTCTGCCTTAAGCTTCTTCCTGCAGCCCTTGTCAGTCAGGGCTGTGTGGTGTGAGGAGGATGACACTGGCCTACAGCAATCATCATTTTCTGGTATCCTCTCTTCCCTAAGGTCTCTGACACTTGCTCTGGTTCCTTCTATGCCAGCTGGATTGGCACAAAAACCACATCTTGGCACAGACCCCCAGAAAAAATGTATCTGAGGCCGTGAGGAAGGTGGGTTTGTTGTGGGTGGGTGAGGAGAGGAGAGTATTTGGCTCAAGCTGCAGTGAGGCTTGTGCAGCCCTGCTCCCTAGCTGGGATGTCTGCTCCACTGCTATCCCAAAACCTCCCTCTCCAGCCAGCCCACCCTGGTTTGGTTCAGAGTCTCTCCCCCCTCAGGGGTTGGTTGTGAGGGTTCAGTCTGGAGGACTCGTTTTTTGTGGTCAGTGCTTTATGGCAGAGACTGTCTGGTTTGGCCATGCCAAGGTCCCAACACTGACAGCAGCTGCAAGGCAGATGTTCCTCTGGAAGGGCATGAGAGAGAACAAAGCTTGAGAGCCCCTTGTGCCTCTGGCAAGCTGCAGAGTGCCAGGGCAGGAAGAACAAGAACTGAGGGAGGGATCTGTCCCACGTGGGGGATGGGCAGGAGAAATCTCATCCCAGATGGAGCTGTGGTGCAAAGCTTTGGTCCTCAACCACTGCCTGCCTTTCCTTGCCAGGCTTTGGTGTTTGGAAATGGTTCTGCTGAGGCAGTCTTGTCAGTGTGGGTGTTCTCTGAGGGTGCAGGGAGAAGCTGCATCCCCAGACACTGCTCCAGCTCTTGGAGCTGGGTGAGCAGCCACAGGGGTGCTGGGGGCAGCTCTGGTGGTAAAAATGGGGAAACCCCCAACAAACAACAAAACCTGAAGTGTGAGTGATGGCCTTGAGTCTGGAAAAGTCTTTGGGAAGAGGAAAAAACCATCTAGCTCTGTCCTTGGAGCTAGTCACCCCTCCTGACTAGCTGCCCAAGACCACTTAGGCAGCCTTGAAAGCCAGTCTGTGGTAAAGGTGGCATCTGGTTTGCCTGTGCCACTGAACTGCTGTGTCTGTGCTCCCTGGGGGCAGCTGTGGGGCACCGTGGCAGGTCCTAGGGCCCCTGCTGCTCTGAACCTGCCCTGCTGCCACTCTCTGCTCCTGGTGAACTCTGAAACTTCATCTGACCCTCTATTTTATCTCTAGCAAGTGACACGGGGGTGTGCACGTGGGCACCTGGTGCCAGCTCTGCAGCAGGACAGGGCTGGGGGAGGTGTCCCCCTGAACAATCAGTTTGGGTGAGGTGAAGCCAATTCTACTAAGGCAGCATCCCTGAAAGCTTCCCAGAGGGTTGAGGTTGTGCTGGGAAGAGTATTCTCAGCTTTGTCCTTCCCTGGTGCTGGGGGAGGGAGGGTGGGCAGTGCCAGGGCAGTTGGCACCTCCCTCTCCCTAGCCTTAGAGTTGTGGAGGGGTTTGAGTTGGAAGGAACCTTAAAAATCATCCAGTTCCTTGGTGCTGTCTGAGGCTGAGCTAATTCAGGCTCGTTAGGGCTGTGTCCCTTGGAAGCACAGATTTAAACCAAATTTAAAGCAAAATGTCTGAGGAAAGGGGAAAAATTTTCATAAAAGCCAAAAAAACTCCAGAAGTAGAAGTGCAAAGGCCTGGGGGCATCTGGAGAGCAAGGGGAGCTCTGGCCCAGCACTGCCTTCAGGGCTGGGGGGGCAAGGGGGGGCTAGAAGGAGAGACTGGGTGGGAGGAAGGGGTTGGGTGGGCTGAGATGCTGCACCCCATAGATGGTCCCACTTGGGGGGCTGGGGAAGGGGGTAGGACAAGGAGAGCCCCACAGAAAAGGTGCTGCAGGAGCCTGGATGAAAAGGCTTAAAGAGGTGCCAGAGTAGCCCCAGGGGGACAGGGGGGAGAGGATTTTGTGGAGCAGGGTTTCCTGGGGGAGCCAGTCCCTGGAGGGGAGGACTTGACAGGGTGTTGGTTGCTGAAAGGGTGGCTGTGCAGGGAGTCTGCTGCTGCCCTGAGGCAAACTGACTGAATAAAAACCCCTCTGCTGACTTGGATAAATAAACTAATAAAAACTGAAAACCTCTTTCTGATGTCCTGGTTTCTCTGGGGCCATAGACTCATGAATTAACCTCCCTGATTTATTTCAGGACAACTGGGGCTAGGTGGAATGCTGTCCAGCCTCCTCTCCAGGCTGGATGGGAGCTGGGGGGTCTGGGGCTCCCCTCCCTGGGCAGGTGATGTGGGAGCTCCTGGGGGCAAACAGAAGTTGCCTCTGCACTAATTCAGAACTGGGTTTAGGTCTTGTCAGGTTGGGTGCTGGGGTTTTCTCACCAGCTCTAGGGGGAGGTTGTTGTGAGCTGTGTGATTGCTTCTGTAAAGCTTCAGCCAACCTCTGATTTGGCACCAGGGAGGGGCAGTCACCGTTCAGCAGCTGGCACCAGAAGTTTTAGACAGGGCAACATAAAAATCAAGGGCTTTGGGAGCCTCTTTCATCCCCCCGGAGGTGGGGCTGTGTGTGCTCGGGTGTCAGTCTGTGCCCCCAGGGTGGACAGAAGCCCCGTGCTCTGCTTGCTGTGAAAAATAAACCTTTATTTACATCTGAAAAGAGAGTTAATGTGCAAAATGGTCTCACAGGGGTTACATCGATGCGGGAGAACTCCTGGCATGACTCTCCAGCCTTGCCCCCAGCTGCCTCTTCCCTCTCTGGCTGCCTCTTCCCTTTCTGGGCTTCAGGTGACCCTCCTGGAGCTGCAGCGGCTTGCTGGGAAGAGGAGCTCTGCAGGATGGCTCCGGGAGGGAGGGGTGGGTGGGAGCTCTCAGGGCGTTGGTGAGATGGTCCCTGGGAGCAGGGGGGTGATCTCTGGATCGGAGCAGTGCTGGCACGGCCCCGGGCACAGCAGGAGGTGGTGGGGCAGCAATGCCAGGCTGAGCAGCAGCTCCCCTTCCCTGCTGCTCCCTCCCCAGCACCGCCATCCCA
>NW_008603958.1:0-1027 GCF_000691845.1 Merops nubicus | reverse complement strand
CCCTGCCAGCCCCCGGGACTGTGGTGGGAGCGTGTCCCCTCTGAGAGCACCACAGCAGAGACCCTGGTCCCAGTCCAGCCGTGCTGGGAGGCTGCTGCTGCTGCAGCACAGCTTCCCCGTGGTCCCCTGCCCTCCAGCCAGGCCCTGGTGCCCTCCGTGGGCAGCAGCCCCACTCCCCTGGCTCGGCGGGGCCGGCTGCCACCTCACTGGGCACAGCAGAGCGCTGGGTGGTCCAGCTTCCAGAGCTGCCACTTCTTCTTCACCTCTGACTTCACCTGCCGTGGCCAGGGAGAGGGTGGGGGCTTGATCCTCACACACCGAGCAGGCAAGGGTTGGGATGGCAAAGCTGCTGGGCAGGAGAACCTGCAGCAGGTACCCACCTCCTTGTTGGCGAAGCAGTAGAGCACGGCCACCAGGAAGCCCTGGAGAGAGCAGGAGAGTGAACCCACCACCACCACCACCACCCCTTTTCCCAGGGCTGGGGTGGGTTTAGTGTTCCCCAGGCCATTTCTGGGTGCTTTTGGGGCTGAAGTTCCCCTCCAGCCTCACCTGGAAGGAGTTGAGGAAGAGGGTGAAGAAGACCTTGATGTAGCGCAGGACGCCTGTGGTCTGCTCGTCGGTGGCGAAGATGAAGACGACCTCGTGGATCCCAAAGAGGGGGATGAGGGTGAGTGTGGCCTTGGCCAGCCTGGAAGAGCAGCAGGGTTTTTCAGGGCTGGGGCAGGGGCAGGCAGGGAGGAGCTCTGGGGTGATCTCAGGGGGGTGGGGGTGGTTGGATGAGGTGGAGGTGGACGTGGACGTGGAGGTGGACGTGGAGGTGAACATGGACATGGAGGTGGAGGTGGACATGGAGGTGGATGTGGAGGTGGTGTAGCCCCAGGAGCAGGGAGGACCAGGACCCTCCCCCAGCTCACCTCAGCTTGTAGTCTGCGTAGCCTTTCTGGTTGGCACGGAGCTTGGCCAGGATCACCTTGAGGATCCTCATGAAGATCAGCAGGTTGATCTGGGAGGGGGAGACAGGGCAGGG
>NW_008603957.1:0-6196 GCF_000691845.1 Merops nubicus | reverse complement strand
AAGCTGGACATGAGCCACCAATATGCATTGGCAGCCCAGAAGGCAAATCAAATCTCGGGCTGCATCAAAAGAAGCATGGCCAGCAGATAGAGAGGTGATCCTGCCCCTCTACTGTGCCCTGGCGAGACCTCACCTGGAGTACTATGTCCAGCTCTGGAGCCTCCAGCACAAGAAGGACTTGGACCTGCTGTAGCATTTTCAGCAGAGAGCCACAAAAATGATTAAAGGGCTGGAATGCCTCTCCTATGAAGACAGGTTGAGAGAGATGAAGACAGGTTGATAGAGTTTGGGTTGTTTAGCCTGGAGAAGAGAAGGCTCCAGGAGGGCTTATATCGACCTTCAAGTACCTGAGAGGGACCTACAAGAAAGCAGGGGAGGGTCTATTCACAAGTGTTTATAGTGACAGGACAAGGGGTAATGAGTTTAAGCTAGAAAAGAGTAGATTTAGTTTTCCTAGGGAACCTAAACGTGTTTTTGAGGATATTATGAAAAAGTTCTTTAATATGATGGTGATAGACCACTGGAATAGGTTGCCCAGACGGTTGGTGGAGGCCCTGTCCCTGGAGACATTCAAGATAAGGCTAGAGGAAGCTCTGAGTAGCTTGATATAGTTGGAGATGTCCCTGCTTATGGCAGGGGGGTTGGACTAGTTGACCTTTGGAGGTCCCTTCCAACCCAAATGATACTGATTATCAGCTTACCTACTTATATAAGTAGAGGTGACTGTCTATTTGCATAGACATGTCAGATTACAGCAGGGAATGAAGATTCATTGTTAGCTTGATAGGTCCACTTCCTCTTCAATTCTTTTTAAGTCTAAGTCTTTGCTAATTCACCAAGTTCAACATGCAAATCTTTCATTCAGCTAACACAGGTATATATTTTTTTTTAAAAAAATCAAACGTATATACATATATATCTCTCTCCTGTAGCTTCGAGGAACAAAAAAAAAAAAAAAAGGCTTCCAATAAGACTAGTTGCAATTCATGCTAAATTCAAATGGTTTATCTCCCACCTATTTCCTTTGGTAACATATAGAGAACAAAAGGATACTCATATTTGACACCTTGCTTCACTGACTCATCTGTTATTTCAAACAAAAATAACACCTTTGCCTTAAGAGACATATTTTGCACTTATCACAACACCTGCAAGCATGATACAAAAAAGCGAACACACTTTCAAGCCCTCCAATACTTAATTTTCCCAAAGCTTATAGATATATAGACATCGCTAACAAAATTTTGCTAATTATTTTCTTAGATACTCAAGTGGTGGAGCAGGTCCAGAGAAGGGCAACAAGACTGATGAGAAGGCTGGAAAACATGCCTCATGAAGACCGGCTCAGAGAATTTGGGTTGTTTCATCTGGAGGAGACTGAGAGGAGACCTTATTGCTCTCTACAACTACCTATTAACAAGATTGTAGTGAGGCTGGTGCTGGTCTGTGATGGTTTGAAATTCCTGCTTTTCCTGGTGGGTGGAGATCTGAAATCTAAAACCAGGACTATGTAATAGCTTGGGCTATGCCCAGCTCCATCCCCAGAAGCAAGCCTGAATGAGAAGAGGCGGAGACCTGTTCTATTCCCACTCCCCCCTTCCTGTCTTCGCTGAGCTCTATAAAAGGGGGGCACAGAGGTGCTCTCTCTCTCTCTCTCTGCTGGGATTTTCAGCCAGAGACACACTGTTTTGCTGCTGTTCCCTGTACTGGCACATAGCATAGCGGTGGCCATCTTGGGATTTGGGCCTGTTCTCCAGACTCATTCCCTGCCTTCATCCACACCTAAGAACTGTTCATCCAGCTTCAATCCACATCAATTCATCAAGATCCAGTACCGGGGAGCTTCAACGCAGCATTTGGTTTTGTATTTTTTTGGAAATTTATCCCTCCTTACTTTGTTTCCCCTATACTCCCTTTACCCTGTTAATCCCTACCCTTCTTCTTTTCTGTTCCGTTAAATTATTTCACTTTTATTAATTTTCAATCGGTGCAAAGCCTTTATTACCCCTGCCTTCCTTTGTTTATCTCTCTACCTGGGAAAACTAAGGGATAGGGGAGGGGGAACACAATTCTGCCCTCTAAACTGAGACAGTCTCTTCTCCCAAATTACTGATGGTAGGACAAGAGGAAACGGTGTCAAGTGGTGCCAAGGAAGGTTTCGATTAGATATTAGGAAGAATTTCTTCATTGAGAGAGTGGTTAGGCACTGGAATGGGCTGCCTAGGGAGGCGATGGAGTCGTCATCCCTGGAGGTGTTCAAAAAACTTAGTAGATGTAGCATTTAAGGCTATGATCTAGTGGTTAGGGAAATATTAGGAAGAAGATTGGACTTGATCCTAGAGGTCCTTTCCAACCATAGTGATTCTATAAGATACTTTCCTGATGAGAAAATAATGCATAAGTGCATGCAGTGTACAGGTATAGTATGTCTAGTAGTGAAGGTTTATAGCCACAATCTAACATTTAGGCCCAAACATTGCTTTCTGAGATCAGGCAAAGCTTCTACAGATGACAGTCAAAATTATATACATAGGAGGCTAGAACACATCTCTTACTACTTAACAATAATACATACATGCTTAAAACACAAGCATGCAGAATACTGTACATTGGTACATACCAATTTAAAACACTAAACCCACCTCTTTCTTTGGCACTATAACAATAAATGTTTTTACAATAGCAAAGAGGTGGATATTAACAACTTTATAAAATCTTATGATTGTTCTCCAGAGCATAAAGTGTTCAGTAGTAATGAAATACAGAAGAATTGGAAAAATATAGGAGATGAAAACCCAATTCAGTGGAAGACTGAATTTGTTCCAAAGTACCTTAAACATTACATACAATTTGTGCTAGCTGAACTATTACTAGGTCTTTGTAATACACTTCAATGCATATATTAGAATTCTCACTTTTTAGAATTACAATAATAAAAAAAGATACTTTGCTCAATTTTTAGAATAGATTAGAACAGGACAATGATGTTCAATGCAGTACCTAAAAGGGGTATTTTAATGTTTATTAGTTAAAAAATAAACCCTTGCCATGATTAAAATCATCTTACCATACAAAAAAAGTTTTCCAGAAATAATTTTCAATATTTTAAACTCTTTGATCCCATGAGAAGTAAAGACATTATTAATAAACAATAAGGGTATACACAGCATAGTGCATGTCACATGGTAACAGTAATTACACAGTTAGGAGATAAATATTTCACTTTGCAAGGAAGCACTCTAATTTCTACAAGCTGGGAGGGGGGGGAAGTGGGGGAAATCCACTTTTCTGACCCAGAACTTTTCTCTTTATATTTGCTACATATGTGCATTTGTATGTATGCCTAAGTTTTAAAGAAGAAAAAAAAGCGGCATAGACATGCTCATTTGTTCCTTAAAACATTTTACTTTGCACTTGCAACAATTTCAGAGCGTGCATGGTCAATTAACACAGCTCAGCTTAACCTTCATTCTTTCCTTAGTATATACCTTTGTCTCACATTCAAAAACCTTTAACCCAATTAGGCTTATAAGTCCAAGAACACATATCAAATTTGGACTGAGAAGTTGGCACTTTTGAAAAAAAACTTTGCCTGACATTTACATAAAATAAAACAATACTGCTACTTGAAGTTTTGAGGGACAAAGACATATAATGGGACAATAGAGGTCAAGTTAATTTAAAAAAAAAAAAAACTTCAAGGAATTTCAAACATTTATGTTCCCAGTCTCACTAATTACTGTTTTTTTCTATCTTTTAAAATGGCTTTGTCCATCTCAATCATATTAATGATCGAAACAACACAAACTTAAGAACTGAACAGATGATCATGCTAGGGAAGCAATGAGAGTGACTGAAAGAAATGCCAGATACTTAAGAGAAAATAGCTAATTAAAACATTTTCAGAAACTTTTGGTGCGAGGGCTTTTTTTATTTTTTAATACATTGAAACTTGAATCTCTATCCAACCCCATGACTTCAACAGTGCTTCACTGCTATACTGCATTTTACAAAATGAGATTATTAACTGTTAAACATCTGCACATGCATAAACACTTTCAATGAAATATATTACTGAGACTGATAAAATACAACACAAAAAAGGAGGAAGTTCTTTACTATGAGGGATGGTGAAACACTGGAACAGGCTGCCCAGAGAGGTGGTGAAGGCCCCATCTCTGGAGACATTCAAGGTCAGGCTTGATGGGGCTCTGAGCAACCTGATCTAGTTGGCTTACTGCAGGGGGGTTGGACTAGATGACTTTTTGAGGTCGCTTCCAACTCAAAACATTCTATGAAGAAATGTGTACACAGTAACAATTTCTATACTGGTTTCTATTCAAATACAGATACGTTAATATGTATGAAGCATAACATTTACCTCCCTTGGTTTCTTGGACATCAGGCTTACATCTTCAGATGCATGGTTTATACCGATACATGCAGAAAACATTCATACAGATGAGTGAGTTTTCTCCAAAGCTATTTGCTCTGAGAACACCTTATTTCATTTGGTCTCAAGTAATGACACAATTCGGTCCTTATCTACCATTACCTATCCATACACTTAACATTATCAGTGGGTGTATATGATAAAACAATACAAGTTCTGTATTATTGATTGTAGTACCATGTCTCTGAATTCCTTCTCCGAGTGGTATATGTTGATATCACTCAATAAGTTTCATGTATTTTTAGAAACTTGGGAGAAACCTCTAGCATAACTGAAAGAAAACCAGGAAATACAGAAACAATTTGGACCTAAGTAACAAGTCAAATGTCAGCTGCCTCTCCTGATACAAATGTATATAGTTAAGTAATTATACTTAAACATCCATAAAATTAAACAAATGGAAGCTATCTGTCCTCTATTTTATCTTGGTTTTGGATCTTGAAATAGCCTCAGCATACACTTCCATCAACCAAAAGTTAGGCCAAAATGAGACAATGTTATTACTGGTAGCATTGTATGTCTCCACCTCTCCTTTTTCCACATCAGTTAAGGATCTCAATACCTTTCTCCATATACAGAAGACCAACTGTATTATTTAAAGTAGGAAATAACACATTCATAATCAAGCATTAAAAGAAATCCTGACTTCCTTTCAACTTTCCTTACCTTATTGGAAAAGCAGTTTGTTCTCCCAATGTAAATCATTACTTTCATGTACATTACCCAAGACAAAAGGCTTTAGCATAAACACCCCACATCCACTTGGAACATTCCCATTCATCCACACACCAAACAGCAGTACAGATATATTTCAAGGCCTGCAAGTCTAAGGCAGAAGCTGTATTACCATAAGAACTACACAATGTAGTAGAGCACATCAGATATAGACAAATGTATTTTAATTCAAAATGCTTATTTTAACACGAGCCAAATTCCTATTAAACCAACGTTGACTTTGCACACTTACGGCTCCAAAATAACAACCTCTGTTTTAATTAAACAGAAATTATACAATATAATTTCCTGAACAATGTGTGGATTCTAAAGTTATTAAAGATTCCGTTATCCCCCAGCATACTTATGGTTACTCTTCAGCTTCACGGGTGTATCTGGGTCTTTATGGTTTCTTTCTCCTTTAGCTTTAAAAGTCAGTCTACAGTCTGGGCATAAACCCCTTATCCCAGTTTGCCTCATTTAAAAAAATGTAAGCAGTGACCAAACAACCTAAGGCCCACAGAACAATGCAGATATTAAACGCTGTCATCATAAATCTGCAAAGCAATCCCCCCTGCGAGTTCTTTCATTAATCAGCTTCCTTACCATCACCCTCCTACACCCATCATCGCCGATATTCCCCAAAACCTTCTCACTCACCAGCCATCCTTTTCCTTCTCCATTTTGGAAGGCCGGGTTCCCTACCATATCAAACCCATCCATAGGAGCCAGTTATTTACCCGGCTAAAAGCGCCTGGGCGAAGCCTGCACACGGGCGCGCGCGTACACAACACGGAGGCAGAGGAACAATGAGCTGGTCACCGCCGCCATCACCACGGTCGTCCAGCGGCGAAGGTGGCCAGCGCCCAGGCGAAACTGAACCGACCGCGCCACGTAACACACCCGTGGGGCCAGCCAGAGGGAGCCTAGGGCGGCGATATCTGGGCTGCACCCCCAACGGCACTTAAGGCGTATATGACGACGCCTGCCCGCACTCACCCAGCAGCAGCAGTTTCAGTTCACGACGGG
>NW_008603956.1:0-2601 GCF_000691845.1 Merops nubicus | reverse complement strand
CTGGGGCTCTCTGTGGGTCTATGACATTGGAAGCATGACTTCCAATTGCAATTTTCCTTGGACTTTGCCACAAGCCAAAACTGACTCAATTTGGTACAACAGGGTTAAATATTTACAATTCTGAAAGCCATTAATTGAGTCCATTATCCAACCCCTTGGGGGGTTCTGAGAGGTTTTCTTCAAAGGAGTCATCTAATCTAAGAGAATCTGATCTCACCCTAGGAACTCAAATCCAAGCTCAGTGCTTTAAGCAGCAGCACTTGACGTTGCCCTTGAGGTGGGCTGGAGCTGGGACCTGATTTTGGGGCCAGTAAGGGGCAGGAGAAGAGGATGGGGGGTCTTGGGTGGCTAATCCAGAGTCAGCCCCCTGTGAACTGAAGTCTGAGCTGGCCTGGGGAGGAGGGAAGGACCCAGGAGAGGATTTGCAGCAGAGCTCAGGAGCTCTGAGGATTTTTTTTCCCTGCTAACAACAGAACAACAATCAGGAAACAGAGAGGGGAGGAAAACTCCACATCACACTCATGTTACAGTGGAGAGCTGTGCTGTGGGTTAACACCTCTGGTCCCGGCAGGACGGGCTCCTGGTGCTCACAGGCCAGTTCCTGGCCCTTTTCTAAGAAGATGTGAAAAAACTCTATTGTATTTTATTTTATTTTTAATTTACTTCAAATAAATCCCTCGACAGCTGAGCAGCTTCAAAGCATCAGGTGGTTTGTGTGCAAAGATGCTCTCAGCAAAGATAGAGAGGCTGAAGTCTATCAAGAGGTGCTTAATTTGTATTATAATGAACATTTTCCTTTCTCACATTATCCCAACCAGGACATCCATAGAATCATGGAAGGGTTTGGGTGGGAAGGGACCTTAAAGATCATCTTATTCCAACCCCCTGCCATGGGGAGGGACACCTCCCACTAGAGCAGGGTGCTCAGAGCCCCATCCAACCTGGTCTTGAACCTCCAGTGATGGAGCATCCACAGCTTCCCTGGGCAGCCTGGGCCAGGGTCTCACCACCCTCAAGGCAATGATTTGAAGTGACATCGTTTGACCATTGCATTCAGAGCTCTCCAAGGGCTTCCACATCCCAGACGACCAAACCCCAAAATAAGTCATGGACCAAATCAGGCAGAACTTAACTAGAGTTTACCAAAAACCCTCAAGCCCTCCAGGGGTTGAAACCCTTCAAAGCTGCCACGAGCTGGGCTTAGGAAGCAGCAGAAGAGGAGAACCCCAAGAAGGGGCCAGGTCAAGGCTCAGGTCCACTTTTAGTGTTGATGCTTCACCGACATCTTTTGGCTTTACCCTTTGAGCAGGCAAGAAAGGGTCCTGGAATCTGATTTATTTAAGTCATCTGTTGTATCTACCTTCAAGCAGGGCTAGATTTGGTACCACGTGGATGTGTGAAGGGTACAAAGAGCTGGCAGGATTGTACCTCTAAGCCACTTTCCACCACATGTCTTGATTTTTTCATTGAAATCTCACCTTGATCCAGGCAGGAGAAAACCAGACCCTGCTTACCCAGACCCAAAACTGGCTTAAACCCCCACCAAACAGCACAAGGTGACCAATGGCATGACGTGCCAAGGATGGGGGCACTCAGGACGTGGATGAGAACAGTGATTTGGCTCCAGGTTGAACTCATCCATCCCACACTGAAACCCCTCTGAAGGTAAGAGCCAACCCTGAACCATAGGGTCACACAACCCCAGGTTGGAAGGGACCTCAAGGATCATCTGGTCCAACCTTTCTTGGCAAAAGCCTGATCTAGACAAGATGGCCCAGCAAGATTCCAGCTGGATCCTGATCTTTGCACAGGCTGAAGCTCAAGGTTGGAGCTGTGAAGCCTCTGAGAGCTGCAGCTGCTTGGATTTAGGAGTCCAACGACAGCTACACAGGCACCCCTGCTCTCAACTTCCAGCAGGGAAAGAACAACCCAAGCTGCCAAACCTCCCCTCTGGAGGTACAAGGGGTTAATGACTTCTACATGCAGGTGCAGGGCTCATTACATTCCAAATGAGCCAGGGCTCCCTTCGACCTGGGTTCCCACCATGAAGAACTGCTCTGAGCTACCATGGCGAGCCAAAACCAACCTGGTCATCCAAAGTTCTCCCCGGCCACCACCCTGCCCATGAACCCATCGACTCCTCCAGCGTGGTGCTCTGCAGGACAACCCCAGAGCAACAGGTTTGGCTCAACCTCTCAAACCTTTGGAAGAAGAGAAAAGGAACGAGGAGTTCGGAGATGGGGATTGTCCCTACGCAGGGGGATGGAACCAGCCCCCAGAAATCATCGACTGGGGAGGACAGCGAGGAAAGGAGGGTAAAAAAGGGGGGCTAGAGAGAAAGAAACGTCCTTTGAAAGAGAAATAAAGGAATATTAGGGTCCTAAAGAGTGTCCCTCACCTGGGCTTTAATCCCCGAGTCCCCGTTCACGTTGTACTTCTTCTTGTTCGGCATGCTGGCAGCAGGGGCACCCCTGGGCTGCCTGTCCTGGGGGGCCAGGGCTGCCCCCCTTTACAGCTCCCAGCCTGCTGGAGGGAGGGAGGGAGGGGCAGGGAGCAAAGGGGCACCAGGGCTGCCCCCCTTTATAGCTCCCAGCCCGCTGG
>NW_008603955.1:546-32481 GCF_000691845.1 Merops nubicus | reverse complement strand
ATTCTATGATTCTGTGATTCTACTTCAATTATTAGCAAGTGAGATACAAAGGAGAAAGTTTTCTATGGATAAGCTAAGTCCTTAAATATAACGGGGAAAAGCAATGACAAGACAAATTTTCAAAACTTTGCATTTGGCTTTGAAAGTGTTACCAGCAGCAGCATTAGACTGATTTTTCAAAATGCAGTGTGTGGGAGAGTGGAGCGCTGGCATGAAAGTTCGTGTCATTATACTAGTTTCTTAAAAATTAAAATTATTTTTATCCTTGTGTAACAGCAAGGGATTTCTAGTTTATCATTTAATTGTGAGACTGCTCTGTCCATAAAGATATTTTACCCCATCAAATTAATAATATTGATTTCATGAACCCAAACCATAAAGGGTTGTGTGATTTTAATGTGCTAAGACATTTACTGTATGATATAATGTTCTAGAAAAGATGATTCAATACTTTGTTATGTCTGGAGCATGATTTTGGGATATTCCCTTTAATGTAGGTCCCATGGCTGATTTGAATATGCATTTCCTGTCAGCTGGTAAATGTTTCTTGTGCATATTATTGGCCTCTTTTTTTCCGTTCGCTTCCTCCTTGTATTGTCTTCTGTGTCTCAAGAAGATGAGGGATAGGAAATGGGTATGTACCTTCCATGAAAGAAATATTACTCTGGAGGTTGCTAGCAGGCTGCCATCGTGACAAGGGTGACGTCTGAACTGAAGCTTTCATAAAATGGGTTATATTTGTAAAAACACAAATGCTCATGCCTCTGATAGACATAACAATGTGAAAGGAAAAAAAAGTCCATTTTAATTTTTAGAAACCTATTAGTCTCCTCTGATAATGACTCATCCTGATTTTTTTCTATATTTGAAGGAATGGGGGCACAAATATGTTCTTCACACCAGATTTAAAGCCACAATAGTTGTAGTACTTTAGTTCTTACTGATTTTATGTTCTACTGCTGTGTTAAAACCATGCAACCATGAAAAGCATTTAATTTGTATAACTATAATTACAAACTCTCACTGAATAGCAACTAACCTGTCCTTCCCAATTTTGAAAAGCAGGAAATGGCCAGGAGAGGGAAAAAAGGAAATACGAAGATAATAATAAAGGATGGATTCAAGGAAGAAAGCATTGGCATCTCATTCAGAAGAAAATAGTATGCCCTGTGACTGTTTCGAACGCAGATGTCTTTTCTGCAAGCACTGGATTAATATGTCAGAAATCGTACAAATTTCCCTGCTTTGCAGTCCTAAAAGGAAGCCCTTCATGTTTTCTCCCTGCTCCTCAATGTTCTGCTCCAATTTGTTTATTTATGTGCTGCTATATACTTTCACAAAATGGTTCCTATGGTAAGACTTGTTATTTATCCTTTTATATGCTTTAGATTGCCCATTATTACATTAACCTTTGCATTAAAATTACATTTAATGTAATTAAAATGTACATGTAATCTTTGCATTAAAATTACATTTAAATTCAGTTTCTGAATATTTCACAGTGCACATCTCAGTTCTATCCTACATCCTCTCACCTTTCTTAGTGAGTTTCCATGGGAATTGAAATCCGTTATTTTTTTACAGGACAAAAAATGCGATGCTGATAGTAAAAAATCTGAGCCTCGTTTCTGGGGCTCTGCTAATCTTCCTAAACTATAAAGACTTCATCCACCTTCTTGGTTGGGTGTCTACTCTTTTATTTTCCTGTGTTTCTGCTCCAGTGACTTGCCCTAGCCATGTCTTTATCTGTAGATTTTTACATTTAGATATGGAAGTGAGAGGCTCTTTGTGGGCTTTTGAGCTCCCTGTAAGCTGGTTTGTTGCTGCAGAGTGGTGGCAGGTTGCCTCAGGTGGTCAGCACCTAATGGCCCCAAGCAGTGGTGCAGTACAGCTGCAGGAGCTGGAAGTACAACTAGCTCTTCAGCACCTGACGTTGAGCATCAGTATGCCATTTTTAGCAGCACTGCTAATTATTTTCCATGAAATATTTGTTATTCTTTCAAAATATAACTCCTGAATACAACTGGGAAATAATTTACAGAGTTTATAAAGGAGAGCTTTTCAGCGACCCAAGTGCCATTTATATAAAACCAAATCTTCAAATTGTATTGTCCTGCCAATTATACCAGTTACTGACATAAATGTTGTGAGGATTAGGATATGCCTAATATTGTATATAATAAGACTCAAGTAGTATTCTATTAATATTTAATTAGGGATGTTGTGTATCACTTGCTGCTATATACTTCAAATACTTGTGCTAGTGCATTAAATACTGAGACTATCTGTTGAGTGTGGCTCCACATTGTGGAAATCATTGAACTATCAAACTCACAGTTTTAATTTCATTTTTGGAATCTTAAGTCTCTAACTAGCCTTATGATGTAGTTGTCTTCTTTTCTGTATTCTTCCCTCTTTAATGATGTCTGAAGAAATCTTGTTTGTTTCAGCGTTCTTCGTAATCTCCTAAATTTTGGGTTCTCACAAGTCATTTTCTTTCCTGATCAGTCTTTTCATTGCTTTACTTATTTGTAGTAACCTTTGTAGAGTTTTTTTATGCACTTAGATATAACAAGGGATTTTCCTCTTCTTAGATGCAAATTTTGTGAATAAATGCTTTCATGAATGATAACCTCTTCAAAATGTTCATATTTACAGATTTTTCAGTATCATTAATTTTCTCTTGTACATTAATAAAACATATAATCTGCTTCCTTCTTTGAACATATGGAGTTTGAGGTTTGGTTTGTTTGTGTTTGTTTGTTTGTTTTTTTGGTTGGTTGTTTTGTTTTGTTTTTTTATGACTTAGCCTTCAAATGCTATGAAAAAAACAGATTTTGTTCATTTGCTTATCTTTGAATGTGAAATTCTCAAGGCCTTTCCCTTCCAGCATAGAAGAACAGCAATGTTAGCATTACAGGCAATGACTTTTTGTTTTCTGGGTTTTTTTTTCAGCCTTAATTTGAATCTTTTTCTCTGTAGTGTTTGCATACTTTTTTTAACTGTTGTATCCACTCGTTGCAATTTTCTGTTATATTCCCTTCAAAGCTTAACTGCTTAGTGTGTGAAATTCATCTATCTTCTGGCAAAGTCTAGACTTTCAATTTTGATACTTCATTATGTATGTTTATTATCTTCTGTATGAGATTATTCTGTTCCTATTACCTGTATGTGTTGGATTTACTGTCCTTTTCTTTTTAGATTATCAAGTCATTCTTTATTCCACTCTTACATTCTATATTAAAACATACTTTCAAAATCTCAGATGCATTTTCTTTTTTTCTCATGCAAGTGCAGTGTACATGCAATAGCCAGAGTTCCTACTAAAATGCAAATTAATGTCTCTGAGCTTGCTTTTGTATTTTTTATATCAGGGAAGAGGGGTTGGGAGGGAAGACAGAGTTGTAAAAAAACCCTCGATTCACTTGCAACATTTCTTTACCCATTTTTCTGACAGTTTCTCAGGGAACCATTAAATCTTTAGAGCGCTGTAGGAGGCAGCACTCGGGTCCCCAGCAAGGTATAAGCACTTGGGCACATGCCCATGTCTTCCTTTCGGTTAGTATTCAGAGATGTGATTGCTCCCCATCAGATAACTCCCGTGGAACTGAGAATTCACACAGCTGGCTGGCTGCAGGGACAGCCTACCTCCATGCTTTTTGCACAGGAAAATGTGTGTTACTTGCATACTGTGCTTAATCAAATATCACTTAAATATTCTTTCTGCCCAAATTGTCTTCTTCAAGTAGTTCACCTTTGAAGCATAGCAAAGAAAATATCTAAATGTAAACAATACTCATTTCCAGGTTCAGTCCATGCCATGTCCTTCTGGCAGTACTGACCCACCGTACCCTGAGTTTTCTGATGGATGATCGTGGAAGCCTGCTTACCCCAAGTCTATAATTCTGCTAGAAAGACTGTTGGTGTGAAAACATATAAAGGAAAAGGATACCACAAAATATTTTTTACAAATATGCTTATATCGGTATAGAGGCTTATTTTGCCTTGAGTAATGAAAGTATTTTGCAGGAAGAATGAATGTAGCATTACAGAAAAGGAAGAACAAGTTTTATGCTAACTGTTGATTAGACATGCAGAGATTTGTTAGCGTATTTTGGGTCTGGATTTGTTGGCATTTTAATTTCTTTGAAAGGGATTGTCTTTCTTTGAGTAGAGATATATAAGAAATGAAGATAGGTCAGCTAGTGAATCCATGAAGCTATATCAGCATTTTCTTTAAAAGGTATCAAATAGCTAAGACAATAACACAAGATTTTGTTTAGCGAGAATTAATTTTTTAAATGAGAATGACAGCAGACTGTGACCAATCCCAGGGAAAACAATTTTGTGGAATAAACTGAATGTTAGACACAGTTTCAAGATTAATATTATACAAGATTCCAATGTTATAATATTTTTATTATTCGTAATTGTCCCTTGCTGTCTCAAGACATTTAGTTCTTAGATGTTTATTCTTCAGAGTTTTTCTAAAATGGGACTTAAAGACCTTCTTAAAGTCTTGTGAGCTCTTTTTGCTTTCATTTTCTTCCATTGTCTCTTTGAATACAACATGAGCAATTCACTGCTTTGTCTTGTCCTGTGCGGATATTGAGGTTAACACTTGGACTACAAGTGAAAAATGGCTGTTTCTTTTCATTCTCGTTATCTATTTTTAGGTGGTGGTGGTGGTGGTGGGGTGCATTTTGCATTACACGTTTGCCCTACTGAGAACTGCAAGATTCTGTAAAATCTGTATGGAGATCTATTCTTCATCATTATCTCAGTTCTTAGTAGTTTTATAATCACAAATGCGGAAGGGTTTCTGTTGCAGCTTTCTAAAGATGAATAAATTAATCTCAAGTGGGCCATTACCAAAAGTGAAAAAAAAAAAAAAAATCTCATTTTTTTAAAAGTGTAAAATAACCCCCCATATTCTCAGTACTATAATAAATGAATTAAGTGCTAGTAATTACACACTACCTGAAAAATTATGACTATTCAAAGTGCATTTACTGTTTAAATTAGTTTAAAGTGAGGAATCACCATCATGTCCACATGAACCTCTTTTCCATATAACTTGTCAGAATACCAAACCAAATGAAAATCAAACAAATCTGACAGTCATTTTGAGTTGAATAGTATTTTTCAGATTCCCCCAATAGTCACCAGTTTCATTGCCCCAGGAGGGGCATAATTGTTGTACTTATAGAGCCAGTTGCTTTAGTATCTCACACATTCATTGGATGGCTTCTGCTATGTGATGGGGAGTCTGAATTACAGATGTAGCCAATATCCTGGAGTTAATAGAGGTAATGATTTCTGTCAGCAGTGTCTTGCTTCTGTCACTATTCAAACCAGAGAGTGCATTTCTTTGGGTAGCAAGGAGTGAGACCAGGTTTGGTCCTGGACTGTGTAAGCCTGTGTCTCAAAGAGCCTTGCACGTATGGAGACAGGGATTCTTTCCAGCGAGAGAAATGGCTGTCGTGCTCCAGGAATGATTCATAGCTTTTTTTTGCCATCATTCTTGCCTCTGCTTTACATGCAGCAGTCTCTGTTGAGAAACAGTTGTCTGACCAAGCTGAGGTAAATTATATACTAAAGAATTTCTTCCCCTGATCCTCTGCATTAAAAACCATAGTAGTTGACATGAATATAATTTGCATTATGCACTAATAGCAATGTGCAATATCTGTCTACCTTTAATATACTCTTTTCCTCAGTTTAAAATCTCCCACTGCTCTAATCATAATGATATCTAATAGGATAGTATTCACTCCATTGTAGAGACATATTCTTATCCTGTTTGATGAAAGCATATGCTGTAGGGTTCATTTATGCACAGATGGTTGGCAAGTAAGACTCTATAAGCAATATATATTCACCATATATTTTTTTCACCATTTCCGTTTCAATTTCCAACACTCACTTTTATCTCTGTGAAAACACTTGTACAGAAAATAAAGTGGTTCTTTTCTTGTCCATTGCTGTACACCAGCAGGGTTCTGGCAGTAAGGAATGACATAGACTTTAATGTATAGGATGCACAGCTTGAATTAAAAGAGCGACTAATACATAGCATAATTGGCAACTTGCTTTTCCCTCCTTCTTCCTCATTTGGCTTTTTATCACAGTCTGAGTTTCCTTGGGTTTTAAAAAACTTTATAAATCCCTCCCTCTTCCTTCATCCCAGTTGGGATCTGTAACCATGTCTCCTAGCAGGTCATATCACTTGAGTATCATAGGGGAAAGGAGGATGAGCTCTGCTAGGTCCATCATTGTCTTGAAATATAGGTGGCTCCAAGAGCATCTACTCCAGCAAAGAAGAAGAATCGGTACCAACCAGAAAATCAGCCAGAAGTGTGTGTAAGATATTTCCTTAAATCTCAACTCTGAAAGTGTTTTCTTTTTTTATCGTTTCCTTTTATGACTAGGAAACAGATGCATTAATTGTAGTAAGAGGCAAGTCTATCACTAAGAAAGGTACAGCAAAACATAGAGTATAAGAAAGGACAATCTGTCCATATAATTACCCCCAAAAACTCAAGAGAGAACATTTATTGATATTTGGATTTCCTGTGAAGTTTTTAGTTTGCTTCCTTATTTTCTTTTTTATTTTTTTTCCGACAGAATATGTTTTATATACCGTATACCTGCATAAGAGCCTAGTTAAATAGAAGATAATTATTAATGTTGTTAGGCTTACGTCAGGAGCAGTCATATACCTTCTTTACATATTTTTCACTTAGACACTTCTTTTCCATTTATTTTTTTTCACAGCTACTGAATCCATACATATATTGATTACTCCCATGGACATGGAATTACCTTTGTGTTAGTAATGTTTATTTCACAGTTTACTGTGTTTGTAATTTCAAAATAAATAATGCAAATGCATTTTTGTTCTCTGACAGGAGTAATTAACTACCTCTACACAGCGTTTCCATAGCACATATCTGCCAGTGATTTAGATTGTTTATCTAGGCATGCTGCAACATACAAGGGGGGGAGGGAGAAGCCAGCTGTCATTTAATTTATTTCTCTCTGCACTATGTATATAAAGCAAATGCTGGTTATGCATTACCATTAGCCAGATATAAAATTTCTTTGCATATTTTTTCTGCTTCTAAACTGTCATTTTTATAGCCTTATGTTTGGAAGAAAAATAAATGCCTCCTGTTGCCTGTAGTATGAATTTCAGAGCTATGTTAGAGGGAAAAATCTAATAGAGCCGTGTTCAATGTATCTACACTCTGATGGATAGATTTGTCTTATTTGTAGTGAGACTAGTATGCAAAAGGCTTTATTTATTCACTTGTCATGTGAATGTTGTTAATATGTGATTCTGTCTTCCAGTCTGTAAAGATTAATACCAGCATTTCTGGCTGACAGATGCTTACCTCCTCAGACATTACCTGGTTAAGCACTGGTCTTTGACAATTGAGATGTTGTTTTTGTATGACTTATTTTTCTCAATAAAATTAACACACTATATGACCCAAATTGTGTTTGCTGTTACATTCTGTGAAGTTTCACAATACTTATGACAATGCTTCTAACTGATTTTGATGTGTTCCCCTCTATTTTGGTTCAGGTCAGGTACCTGGTTTTGTCCTTGGCTTCATCAAAGGGAACGTACACACTGAAGTCTTAATTTCTTTTGTTTTTGAGCCTTGAAAGGTACCTACCTTTAGTTGCTCTGTAACAAAATGAGCAGTGAACTTTTACTGCCACAGGATAATAGAAACATTCAGTGGTATTTACCAGACCTTTTGTTTCTTTTTATCTTAGTACATTTCTAACTAAGGGTTTTATTTATATTACAGAAGAGCTAAAGAATTCCAATTAGGAATGGGCCTCTTCTGTATTCAAATTTGTATTGAAAAAGAATTGTGCTATGCCTTGAGGAGTTTGCACTTTGATTTAATACACAAAAGCTAATTAATTTAATAATGGGGAAGAATGGCTGTTATGAAAGAAGTCTATTGTATCAACCTGTGTGATTTTTAACAGTGGTATTTTATGCTTTACTTTGAGATCCAGCTTTTAAAATCATGTGATCAGGAGGTGAACCTAACTGTGTTCATTTTTTTCTTTCACCTTGCCAAGGAAGATTTAGCTCTTCAAGTTAGGGACAAAACTTTGAAAAAGTGAGCTTTCATGGTTGCAGTAAAGGGTAGAAAGAAGAAAACTGGGAATTTGGAAAATTGTTTCATAAGGTTAGGGACTGTTAATTTTTAAATGTTTATGGCTTCTAATAAAGTGAAAAATTCATAGTGCAGGTTGGTTAAGCAGAGTTGTATAGTACCTAGCAGGATAGATAGGGGGATTTTTGTGTTTATATTTTTGGGGCAGTTGAAAAAGTGAGTCCATTTACATACTCAGAAAGATGGCATATGCACAAAGAGAGTATTTGAACTGTCATTGTTCTTAAACATTTTTCATATGTCATCACTACATTATTCTCTTTCAATATGGCTTCACCAAGGTCCTTCACTACCTCTTACTTGTAGTGTCCCAACTACAGTATACATCAGGAAAATCTCATAAGGATGAGAAGACTTGTGAAGGAAAAGAAGCAGCCTGTAGAGAAGAATGCTGACAGAAAACGTATTCTGTGGACGAGAGCAGAGAGAAACACCTTCCTTTTATTGCAAAACCATTTACTAGTTTTCCCAAGACTACTGGAGTCTTGTGTCAGTTTATCGCTTGATGCGCTAGGATATCCAACTACCAGGAAAGCCAGAGCCGTGTCTCAAAACATGTCCAGATGTCAAAACATCTTGTCAAAACATCTGATGGTGACCCATTTTGGATCTTAATATTCATAGATAACGAATATTGTGCTAAGCATAGAAAGTGAGCATAAATTCCACAGTCACTGAGATTTTTTTTTTTATTTTTTTTTTTTATTTTCTGGGTTGATGAAGAATTGTACTCTGATCTTAGTAGAAATTATTCTATTTTCATTTAGCATACTGAGTTTTTTCAGATTCTGTACTACTTACTTATATCACAGTTTTATTAAAATAGAAAAGGTGATTTTAGCAGGCTAAATGAAAACAGAAAATGTATTTGAATCATTCTCTTTTTTCCATATTTACAAAAACGTTTATATGACTAAAATCAGCAACTGACATAATCACACAAGATAGTCTTATTATAACTCATATCTGTGTTACCAAAAGCTCAGTTACAGACTGAAGTGCTGGTGTCTAAACCCTCAGCCCTGAATCAGGGTTGACATATGGATGATGCCCACAACCAGGCAGGAAAGATCCTCAAGACCTGGCCAGCCTTGGGTGAAAACCAATTAGGAGATCACCACCAGGTGCCCTGCCTTTAGTGTTAACATCAGGTGTTCTGTCTCTGAATGTAATGGTATAAATGGTGGCTCTGCTTGCAGTAAGTGTGGGGAGTTTATCTATGTGGCATGTGTGGTTTCCTGTTACTGGAAGGGCTTCCTGACTACATTGTGGGCAGAGCTCCCAGTGATGGGGGGAGCAGAGGGAAGATTACATGTGTAGTAATGGTGCTGTTTTTTGGCAGTTGCTATATGATTTGAATTGGGTTGGTCACCTGGCTTCTGAGCTGGTTTCTTCCTGTCTCTGCTTTGTCCTATACTGTGAGTGAATGTATCAATCTTTTTATTCCTCTGGTTGTTAGCCACCTCATATCGTCCCTGAATACTTTAGAACTGGAGGGAAAGATCTGGCCTCTGTGCTGCCTGTTGATGACAACTTCCTTCCTATTGCGGCATGCAGTCAGCAATAGGCAGACCAGCCTTCTATGGTTCTGATTTTTCTGAGTGGCAAGCATTTTGAGGCTAACTAAATAATCAAGACAATGCATGTATAAAGAAGGTCAGGAAAATAAAAATATTGAATGGACAAACTTGAATCAGCTTAAAGTGCAGTGTCCTCAGGACCTTTTTGCCTTTCCATGTCCTTTTTTTTTAATGCAACAACAACATATAAATAAACCTCATCAGCATTTAAGGGCAAAACTGTCCTTTCTATCATAATAAGGAAAGGTCAGTGAGAGTTTTTGATAATGCTAAATTTTTCCTTAATTTGAAGACTACAACTGAATATTGGACTGTTGAGAAACTATGGTATGACATGGAGATATCTCTTAACAAGAAAACATCCCTGGTTCAAAGGCCAGAGTAGATATTTTTTCTGTAACTGTCTGCCTCTGTTTAAAGGACTTGTCACTGCTATTAATACAGTATAGACTATATGTGGCCATTTTTTTAGAATAACAATATAGGCTATGATAATTTATACCTGGGTAATAGCCAGAGACAAAACAGTACAATATTTTAAAGTGTAAAAAGTTAACTTTCTGCATCTATGTTATACCTTAATTTATGTTTTGGGCTACTCAACATGTTGGCTTTGTATCTTTTGCTAGGAATTAAGTACAGGCATTTTTCACTTGTATGTCTTAGATGTGCTATGGAACACCTTCTGCTGGGGTATAATCACAGAACTCCTGTATAGTCAACCTAATTAATCTGTTATCATATCTAATGTTATTTATTCCCCCCCCTTTTTTTTTTTTTCCACTTGGAGAGAGAAAAGAAAGTGACATTACAGTGTAAATGAAGATGATAGGAGTTGAGAAAGATTACCTAGAAAAACAAGTATAAAGTAACACAGACTTATTTTCTTAAGTGCTACTTCTAAATTATTCATTTCTAAGGTCTTATCTTTTATTTTGTTTTAGCCAGTCACAAATATTAATGTAACCTGTTACTTTGTGTTGGGAAACTTTACAAAATTGTACTGCATGGCTTACTGCTTCTATTTACGGATATTTAAGATTCCTTTTTCACTGAAAGCTGATAGTTTTCTCTTTTCTTTTACCCAAGACAGTATTTTTTGTCCTTTGGGATGCACTCTAGCTCTCTATCTCTCCTCCTTCATTTCTTTATCTCAGGATTATAGCTTCTAATTTGTGGATCAAATGTTGTTCAGCAGTCTACCACTGTAAATCTTTCATAAATTTGTCTGGATTTATACTGAGGAGATGGAGGAAAAATTGGCTTCATGCCTCTTGCCTGGTGTAGTGTCTTTTCACTCTAAAATACAGCATCTCCAATCATGGAGCATACACAAACCCCACCAAAACCAATAAAAAAGCTCCTACCTATAGTGACTTTTTTCAGTGAGAATTTCTTGCAAAATTATTTCTTTCTTTCTCGATCAGTGCCTGTTGCCAGATCCACCTCCATTGTTTTTTTATTTCAGTCTTTCCCAGCAAAATGCATATGCTTACTTCATCTATTGTGTTTCTTTCTGCTCTTGTCCACAGAATACATTTTCTGTCAACATACTGAATCAAAAGATGGGGTGGTTAAACAGTTGCTGTAGGGTTCAAATGCATTTTTCTCTTAATCCTAAAGATGCAACACTAAATGAACACCAAATGCAAAAAGGTGTTATTTAAGCTTTAATTAAATAATGTGAATTAACGTATTGTTTCAAAATTCCTAAACCTATCTTTCTCGCAGCACTGTTAAAAATGCATCTGTTACAGCCAATCTGCTTCCTTAGCTAATAGGAAAACATTATACATGATATAGGACTCACAGAAAGTTTAGTATCCAACAAGATCAGCACAGAAAGGAACAGTTTTTTGCCTTCTAATAAATCTTGCAGGTCTCCATTAGTTATGTGAAACCATATTCACTGGGAACAGAATGTGTTACTTTGTACTCGAGGCCATATTTCACAAAGAATAAATTGTGACACCCTGGGTAGATTGCCAGGCATTTCTATTGTAATGAATCAGAGAGCTGGTCTGTGACTCCTGCACACAGAGAGCAGGTGAGAGAGTGGCAAGGCTTGAGTGCTGGCAGCTGTCACTGCCCAAAGACAGCACCACTAGCCCTTGATGTTTTTTGGGATGTACAGAGCACCAGTAGTTCCAATTTTTTTTTTTTTAAGCATTGGCAGACAGTGGCATCTCACTGACCACAGCTTTCATCCCCTTCTCCTTAATTCTGTCCATACAGTGCTCTCAACAAATAGCTCAGGCTTTTATGGATTGATCTGGCACAGTAAATCTTCTAGAGAAATGTCTTAGAGCTTAATTCTCTGAAATAGCAACAAACTGCAAGAAAATAAAAACTGTCTGATATTCAAGGTGCAAATGATGAAATAGTATTTTAGTGAAGCCTCACACTTGCAACATTTGACAAATCTTTCAGTCCTGCTATGTTTTCTGTTGCTTGCAAATGCCCTTAGTAGTAACTTTCTCCTCTTACTCCGTTCTCACAAAACATGAATTAGAGGGAAATTCTGTTTAGTGCAAACCTCTTCTGCTGACTAACCTAAGATTGCCTATGAGCCTTTTAATCTGTAATATTTCAATTGACATTTGACACGGAAATCATATGTCAGTGAGTATTTTCCTCAGATGAGACTACAGGTCTTTCAAAAAGATGTTTATTCTTTACAAGCTGAAGTTTGTATTTTGCAAATTTTCTTAACTTCTTTTTTTTTTTCCATACCATTAATCTAATTTTTTGTTGATTTTTTACTCATAAATTGATTACATTTTTTATAAGTTTGCCTTCTCCTAGGAAGGTGCTTACTTTGTTGTAGTTTTGTGGTCGTGTGGTTGGTATTTTTTTGTTTTGTTTTGTTTGTTTGTTTGTTTGTTTTTTTGTTTGTTTTTGTTTTTAATGGACAGATCAAGCACACACAACAGTCACTGAACTACTTTACCTGTAATCAGAAATTCCCTACTAAGTCAGCCGTTGCAGTTGAGATAGTGATCTCAGTTGAAAACTTTCATATTTGATCTATCTTGTAATTGGTTGTACTATCTAATTAGCATTTGAGGATTAAATTTTGAACTTTAAATGCAATTGAATAATTGCAGGATATGCAAAAGTAAACCCACATGTCATTTTATTTTAAGATTACTACACAGTTTATCATAAGCATTGATGTAATGTGGGGTATTTTTTAGATAGGAGTAGTTCCTCTTGAAGGAATATATTCAATTTTTATTAAATACGAGATACCAGGATCTATCAGATCCTCTAAAAATAGTGATTAGAGCCTGTCCAGTATACAGTCAAAGTAAAAATGTCCAAAGACAGTTGAAATATTGAACTTTTATCAAATAGCTTAAAAAAATTGCTTCTATTTTTAAAAGGAAACATTTTAAATTATTAAACATTTTTTGAAACATGGTATGATGCACTGCTTTTCTCATAAAAGATGAAAAATAATTAAAGAGTAGTAATTTCCTATGCAAGAGATAATTCTGATATTGAATCACTATCAGTTTCAAAAGGTGAGATGTATATCCTTGAACCCTATGCTGTGATTCCTCTCATCATGTACTGTCAGGGAGTGTGATAGGAGCCTGTGGTGAGATGCAGAGGAGGGAACTTTTGGCCATCAGCTGCAGTCTGGGTCTTAGACTACATGGAATAGGAGTTTCAGGATGTCTGAAAAATCTCCTTCCATTTTTACCTAATCTTCATATTTTTGAGAAAGGAGAGTGTTTTGTCTTTATGAAAATGTTTTGCACATAATCCTGCTTTCATATCAAGTGATGTATAAACACAATCTCTGATTTAAGCTTTTATTGAAACAGAGGCAATGGGGTGAAGGAGAGATGTTCAAATACTGCCTTGAAAATGAGGATATGAGGATTCTCAGTTGTGGTCCAAGTTCTTTGATTAGCTGTGCATTTTTTTTTTTTTTTGTATAACAGTTTTATATTTGTAAAGCAAGAGTGATAATATTCATCTACTCTTTAAATAGTTTGCCATTAAAAAAGCATTTGCAGAAAAGAAAATGATCCAGAAGTTAAAAGCTAATCAAGGCATCTTCTTAAGAGAGAAAGAAGTTTTATGGCAGGAAGGAACTGCCTGGTGAAGTGTGTCTTATTGAAAATTGAATAACAGCAAGAAATGCCAATTCTGACTTAACAGAAAGACCAAGCACTTTTTTCTACAATTCTGTCTAAGCTGGTATCAAAAATTCTGAGCTGTCAAAAAATAAGGCTTTGTCACAATTGTCTCTCCAGGTGAGAGGAGAGAAAATGGTTCTAATGAATGCTTCTTTAAAATTATTTTCATATATGAAAGAAAAAATATGTATTTGTTTATAAAATTCTTGGAGAAGGCTTACTTAATGGCAGAAAAATGTGTATTTATCAGATAAAAGAGGAGAAGGAGCAGGTAGTTAATACCTTCTCTCTAATGTTATAGGAAGACAAGCTGCAGGGGACTACTTGAGTTCTTTAGAGATGAGTACTTTGTGTAGTACAAATTGTTACACAGAAGTCTGGAACATACAAAATTCAAAAGATTTTCCAGTACATCTAGTGCGCCTTTAGGCCTTCTAGAAAGTATGAAGAATTTGCTTTCTGAAAATATAACCATTTAATATATTTTAAAGTTGTCACAGGACTTTGACATAATATGTTTTGGTATATTAGCTACAGCATGACTATTTTAAATCTGTATGCTTCTCTGTTTTTTCTTCAGTCTGCTCCTTTCTGTCAGTGTGCTGTGGCTTCTTTCTCTGACATTGTAAACAGAGGTAGGGCACTCAGGCTCTTTATCATTATGTAATCTTAGATTACGTTAGTATTTATGATGATGTTGAGATTGAAATCCTTTAGGCATATATTCCTTCTTGTATAAGTTTGAGAATTTAAAAGATGGAAAGTTGTGAAGAGGAGCTTTCATACACAATCATATGTCTGGATAAACATTCTCACTCTGTCAAGTTTATTTCCATGTCTGGAAAAGGATTACTTCCACCATGCAGTGGATTTCCAGTGAATAAGATAACATTTTTCTAAATTCACAAACCAGGAGAATGAAATCAGGAGCCTGAAACGTACTGTTTAGCAGTTTTCAGGAGAAGCTAATTGACTTCCTCCTGAATCACTTCTTCCTTTAGAAAAGACACATTTCTTATTTTGCATTGACTGTGTTTGTCATTGACAGTGAAATTCATCTGCACTACCTGACCCCCCATGACCATCTGTCTGATTTGGCTTGGTGGTGATGCCTCTAAGTGCAGAGCTGACCTCAGCCACTGGCATGCTATGACCAAGGTCGTTAAACCAGCTGGAAGGCTTGCAGGAGTCTGCTGGCCCACGGCAAAGTTTTGATAGGTCCTTTCCCAGGAGCCTTTCTTCCAGAACAAAGGGCTGGTTGGACTGCACCACTAGCAAATTCAGGGAATTCCTTTGGATGCTACATGCCTTTGAAAAGCAATAGAAAAAATGAAAGTCTGTTTTGTATTTTTTTTCACAGTACAGTTTTTGGCTGTTAATTTAGGTACGTCTTAAAGCCATTTTTCACAGTCAAACTCTCCAGAATCTGAGATCTATAGAAATAGTTCCTTTCAGTTAGAAAAATACACGTGGTTAATATTAATTGAATTTCTAGAGAAGAACTGATTGATGTTTTTAAAATTGCACAAACTTTATTAAGTTTTTAAATCACTAATAGTTCTAGTTATTCTAAAAGGACTTTCAACTCTATAGATATGCTTATATGTATATAGAAGAACAATGCTGAAATAAAAAGCAAGACAAATTTTAACTCTGGTTTCCATGCTATTGTTGTGAATTGAAGATATAATTCTACTAAAATTATAAATAATCATGTTGCTTTATGTCATGCATCTATTAAGCCTTTTTTCCTACCAAGGGCAGCTTATAAATAAGGAATAAGTGGAGGTAATTATTTTACCTTACTTGAGCATGTGGTTTTATAACAAAGTTTCTTGGGACATTTATAGTATCTCTGTATTTTTTGTGTGATTTTTATAACAATTTCTTCATTTTGAATCCTTATTATCCTTAGAGAGAAAATATATTCCTAATTCTCTGGACCAGGACCACTTAATTAAGAAATTGCAGTAATGATCTCCTTGCTGACTTCTTCTGAATTGTTTAATTAAGGATTCTGGTTTTATTGCTTTAAAAAGAGCCTCTCAAAAATTTGGCCCATGCTGTTGTGAATACCTGCAGTAATTTCAGGCTTAATGACACAGAGTATTTTACTCTTGATTGCCCTGAGGCCTAAGAGATTTCCACCAGTCTACTCAGCAGAAGCTGCTGTAGAATTAGCTTGTTATTTTGGTTCTCCTGAGCTCATTTTTTTTTTTCCCAAAGGAACAAGTTAATTCCTCACCAGAATGGAATTTTTCTTTCTTTCAGTGGTCCACTGAGGGAGAAAGAACTGTGGTCTAAAATAATACCCAAGTGGGGAAGAGCTTTAATATAGGGAGAAGAAATTTCTAATGGAAACGGTGATGCACATAAGCTACATAATATCCCAAACTGAAGGAAATTGAAGAAATGTCTTTCCTAATGAGCTTAGTTATTGCTGGTATTTCTATGAGAATTGATAGTATTTCTTGATTGTTTAAATCCTTACTGGTTAAATTATTTTGTCTGTTTGCATAAAGTATATTCAATATTCAATCAGCTCATCAGTATGTCCATATCAATAAATTTAATAAGCAGTCTGTTATATTCTGGACTTCTCTAGTCACAACTGAGGCAAAATACTCTTTATTTCCAAAACCAGAAGGAATGGTAGAATTTCCCTTCGTCTCTGCTTGTTTTCAACTTCAAAAAGTGTCACTCAGGAAGGACTGTGACTATTATTTCCTTTGTTGCCTCTTTGCTTTTGCTGCCATTACTGCAGTCACTGGGCAAGTTACTAAAACCTGCTGTTAATTTTTTAAAAAAAGGAAGACATCTAGTATGGATAATCTTAAACAATAGACTTAGTAGTTCAAGTTTATACTACAGCTCATTTTTACAGAACTGAAGAAGAGCTAAGGGGTGAGTTATGAATATGAAACCTGCAGTATGTTGCAGTTGAGTGATGCTGGAGCTCATTGTTATTGTACTGTCTGAGATGCAGTGGTGACTGTTGTCCACCTGCCTGTGTCACTGCTCCCAGGGAGCTCTGCAAGCCTCTCTGGGCTCTTCTCTTGACAGCAGAAGAGCAACGCCCTGTTGCTACATGAACTAACTGCCAACGGGTGGCTGCCACTGATCGCACGAAGGTGATGAAGACAGTGAGGAGCTCTAGGCATCAGTGAGCGACCCACACCATGCTTCTTCTCAAGCTCAAAAACTCCAGCTATGAGAAAGAAAGTTACATTTTTCCCACATGATGTTAAACAAATTTTTTTTTCAATGTGTCAAAGAAACTCAGTGTCTTGTTTGAATAGAGCTTTGCAAGGTGTTGATGTTCAAAAGTGTGGATATGTGGGATGAGACTTAGGGAAAGGAAAGGGACTTCTTTTGACTTCTGTGACATTGATAATGGGCACATTCTTTAATCCCAAGCAATTAAAAAAGTATCATAGTGTAGATTGTAATTAAATCTTGAGTTCAAAGAAGCATTCAGACTTATTTTGCTATAGAAAAATGCCTGCTTTGCAATACCTGATTTTTAAAACATCAAACTTTTTTTATGATTACAGCTAACATTATTTCTTTTTACATCTTTTAGAAGGATGGAAGTGTCTGGAAAAAACAAAATTCTGAATTGCATTTTATATTGATTTGAGACAACAGCAAAGGTGACTTTTATTCTCCTTGTTCTGGAGAGAATTCAGAGAAGTGTAAAGGTAACATTCATTGGGATTGTTTTTATGTGGAGGGGACCAGCCTGTCAGAGAGTGTTTACCATGGAAGAAATGAAACAATGAAAAAAGGCTGATGGGAGTTCGTGAATGTACTAAAGAAATGTCAGTGGGTTAGATAATATCCTGGCCTCCAGGAAGACATTATTTCACCATTCTTTTTGGAATGCAATTCCCAGAGTAAACTACCCCACCAGTCTCTGTCACAGTGGAAGATATTTAGCTGTGCATTTCTGAAACAGCTCTAATAGCAATGGTGCAATTTTATACTTAATAAATCATTCTGCATTCTGGTACCCTTCTGCCTATCCTGTACTTCATTTTCTGAAATACTGCCTTTGCATTCTCTCTGGTCCATCTTCTTCTCTCAGGATCTCTGAAAGGGAGGCAAAAATAGCTCATTCATTTCAGCCCATTTATTCACCATTCCTTTTGGCTGCACGTTTCTCAGTAATGCAGGAAGAGTCAGTTCAGAAGAAGTCATGAGCCTCTTTTAAATTCTCTGGAGCAAAGGAGAATGAACGGAGATGAGAAATCCATGGAGGAAACTAAGAGAGATGGATTCATATTCTTTCTTTTGCCAAGGATAAAGATATGAGAGTCTAGCTCTGTCTCTGCCTGGAAACTTCTATATGAAAATTACTGGTATTGGATATTGCTCATCTTCTGAAGTGTTTTCTTTTGTCAGCAGACCCACCAAGCTATTGTCCCATGTATTTCAGATCCCCTTTTAGCAGCACCCGCCATCGTGATTTTGTGAAAACAAGTGGATGGGGCTTTGGCTGCTCTCTGCCCATGGCCGTCAGGAGAGTGCAGTGTACACACACACATGACTAGTGGAAATATTTCCTGACAGCTGCAAGAGCATAAGCACAAGAAACAACCTAGTTCTGCTAAATAGAAGAGAACTCATTGGTCCTTCTCTTATGGTTTGTGAATACACAGCACGGTACAATGAATCTAGGAGAAAGATGTTTTACAAGGTGTAAAAATTCTTTCCATTCATGGGCTTATAGGGAAGTTTCTTTCTCAGTGGTGAACTGTTTGCATATTCCACCTAAGATGGCCTCACAGACAATTTTTTTCAGCTAAGATGGTATTTCCTAGTTCATGTGTGCTGTACACATTCATCAAGTAGGATTGGCTCTTGATGCAAGTCCTGCTGTCAGTGAACCCACAGCAGCAAAAGTTTGGCTAACCTGCTTTTCCATGCTTAGAATGACTTCATCAAGCCCCTGTGAATTAGGACTTTCTCATTTCTGTGCTGCTTATGTAATCAAAATAACGCCTGTAAGGAAATAAAAGCTTTTAAGAGAAACACAGGGAAGTACTCCATGCAGTAGCAAATAAGAGAAAAAAAAGCTACTTTTAATGTTGACTTTGATCAGAAAATGTTTCATTTCATATGAACTGTAATAGCTGACTATTAACTGACAAACTTCTGAAAATGCCTGGTTTTCTTCCTCATTGTATTAGCACCCATTTCATTAGCAATTCAGAACCCACTATGTCTGCCTGGCATGAATAATAAACATCTGTCGGGATAGCTGCATCTACAATTAAATCCTGAAATTGCTGCATAATTTCTAAACAAATAGAAGATGAAAATATAGCTGTTTCTATCCTGAGAATTATTTTAGGAATTTGATTGCCTCCAGTCCACAAGGGATTTAACCTTGCCCCATCATGCATTACAGAAGACACTTAAGTTGCAGGACTATTAATTTAATCACCCTGAGGTTTACTGCTGGGGAAAGAAGGGTGGGAGGGGAAGGAGACCTGAGAGGTACACAGTGGTGATCCGTTGATCATCCACTCCACAGAAACCATCATCACAACAGGCATTAATTGAGTCCCTTGTTGGCAGTCTCCACAGGAAATTGAATTCACTCCAAGCTTATGCTGGTCTAATAAAAGTATTACCTCTCTCCACAGACCTTACCTCCTATACTGACACAGACTTTCTCTGATGGGGGTGGTTTCTTTCAAGTAACCCTGAGGCTGGCTGATTTACAGGCAGGTTTAATATGACTACATATGCAATGGAGGAATAAATGCCAAACTTCCTCTCCGCTGTTGTCACTCCAAAAGCTTTCAGGGCAATCAGTTCATGTACCAAACCTTCATTAGGATTTTATTCCTTCAAAATATATTTCAAATGAAAAAAGAAGTAATTAAGAAAACGAGCTCTCTCTATTTAAACACCTAGACACAAAGTATATACTTATCACTAAAATGGATTTAATTTTTAGCATCTTAAATATCATTCCACTTTTTTCTTCTGAGGTTGTGTACTACTTTACACCTTATCACTCCTTATTCTACATAAAAAGCAAGTTTTCAAAAGTGAGTATGTAACACTTGTAATTGTCTACTGAGAACTTTTCACAGATTTGTACTCTCTAAAAGTAGATATGTCAATTTGATCTGATACTAGAACCATACACTACAGTTTCCTCCAGATATACTTGTGTTAAACTACCACATTTCTGTTTGGCTAAAATATATTTTAATGAAAGACAATGAGTCTTGAAATTAAGTTGTCTAGAAATAGAGAACTGTTCCTTACCTCAGTAATTTATTTTGAGGGTTGAATCACTAATCACTCTCCTAATGACATGTATGCCTTTATTTTTAATATAAATTTGTGTGGACTTCATATTCGGACTTTTAAAACAGGTGTTGTTTTTTTTTTTTTTTTCTATTAAAATAGTATTTTTCTATTATTAAAAAAAGTTGATTTTGTATTTTCTTGGAGGTATTCCAACACCTCAATTAAATAATATTCCAGACTTCTCTTTTGATGAAGTAAATGGACAGCCTCCTTTATTTCTTCTCCTTGCTTTTGTACTGCCATTTAAGATTTTATTCTGTGATCTCTCTTTAGTATGTCAGTCTCCCTTCTAAAGTACAAAAATCAGAATGAGCTGCAGTGCTACTAGTTTTGTTTTCGTCGGTGTTTGTGCAGATGCACAATGCTCACTTTTTTTCAAAATCATTTGCTGTTCACATCAGCTTTCCTGGGTGTGTTTGGTTGTCAGTCCTGGAGATTGTGCCACTTTTGTATAAATGACTTGCTTTAGGCGTACAAAGTTGGAAATACTAGTATTTGCTCCAAGAAACTAATCCAACTAGGAGCTTGATGTAGACAGAATCTAGAATGCCTAGGGATATCTACTGCTTTTAATGAGGCTTTATACAACCCAAATACCCTCCCATGTGGAAATCCATGAATCAAATCTGAAAATATTCAGGATCAGTATGGGAAAAAATGAGGGAAAAGAAAGAGAAATATGCTGGAAAAAATAATCCTCATATTGGTAAAAGAGTGAGTTTTCTAGTTTCAAGATTATTTTGTCTTATTTATTTATATTATTTGTGTTTGACTAGTAAACAGAGGACTGATAACCTGTAGCAAGAAACAATACCATGGAACAAGAGGACAAATTCTATAACAAAATTCTAAGGTTTTGATACTTCTTCCATTGATTTAATTTCTTTAGAAGCATGTGTGTCAGCTAAAGCTAAGAATTTAACAGCAACACTGTATTTTCATTTTGAACTTATTCATTGGAACTTTTTTGAAAGTGGAAATCAATTTGAAGAGTACCTCATCTATTACTTTAATCTTCAATACCTATGGGAAAAGAGCTTACAAAAACAATCAGAGATTGTGTGGAAACTTAAATGAATTTGTTAATAATTTCAGAACATTTATAAAGTCTAAACATGAAAATTCAACAAAAGCTTTCTGATACTGATTTTAAACTGCAGTTTCAGCAATCCATGGCCAGAGGCAAGTAAAAGATGGGAGGAAAAATTAAGTTTCTCTGTGTGATGTTGTCTAACTATCTTTGATTTTCCTTCATAAGTTAGGAATGCTATATGTACAGGAGAGAAAGTGAAACAGCATTTACTTCACCACAAGGTTTAAGTAGTTGCTAAGATTCATTAATGGCAAAAAAGCAAAACTGGCTTTGACTTCTGGGGTAACTTTTAAAAGCCTAGAGGAATAGTTTCTCTTTCTGTAAGCGCTGTTTATACCTGCCTCAGACCCAGTTTTTGCATGACAGAATTTTATAAATATTGAACTATCTATCCAGTCTATTTTTCTTGCACCAATATAGAGAGCAAATGCTCTCTGAAAGTAGGAACAAATTGCAGCCAGGTTAGGCTGGTAGTGGCTCTTAGAGTTATTCATTAATTTGACAAAATCCTCAGCTTTAGCTAAATACATTCAGTGAACCTATGGAGTAAATGGAGAGCACATTTCTTTCCCTTAATTTAGTAGATCCCAGGAGATTTATCTAACTCCCAGCAAAATTTAAAATCTACTTGTATCAGTCAAAGAATAGTCAGGATATTTGAAGAATATGGGTATAGAGTAAATATTTCTGATATTCCTGATAGTCCTGATTTTCCAAGGCATTTTTTGACAACTCATCTGTGTGAACTGAGTAAACTCAAAAAAGACTACTTTTGAAAATTTCACTTGTTCTGTACTGGTTATTTTCTTCCCTCTTTATCTTATTGTAAAGCTTCTGAAGAGGATTGCCTCAAACTTTGATCAAACTGTAAAGGGAGACAATGCCTAAAAGTGTCCCTGACAACAGAACCATTCTAGGGTTGTATGTGAAATATGAACTTATGTAAAGAATTACTTGATTTAAAATGAAGTATAAAAGCTTAAAATGAAGTAATGATATTATAAAGCTTTGCTAGGGGAAACAAATTTTCCTTTTTTTTTTTGGAATAAGCTTTTTACTATGAAGATGTTCTCTTCTCACTTCTGCTACTCACAGCTGATATCCCAAATAGTAAAAATCCATTAATAAAGCCTATGTAATGAATAAGGTCTATTCTTTTTGTCAGGCATAGACCATTAGGAATGATGTACCTTTTGATACTACTATGATTTTTGACAGGCAATCACAAAAGCATGAGATAATTTCTACAACATATCAGAAGCTGTTGTGATCACAGAGGAACACCAGATCAATCTAGAGCTGGAATTAAGATGGGAAATTAAGCTTTTCAATAATATCAGTAGCAATTTCACATTAAAAGCCTGAGATCACTCCTTAACATTGCACAATAACATTCTGCAATGTGTTTCAACACAGTACAGCAAGATAATTTTTACTTCTTTTGGCTTATGTAAATAAGCAAAACCTATTTTAAAGTCTTCTGGAAGGCAGCTTATACTGCAGCTTCAGTTGTTATGTTTATAAACATGTTTATATGTTAGCAAAGAGTGGAGATTTGTCATCAAAGCTGTCCGTTCTCTTCTGTGCTGCTTCTGCCAGCATTTACTCATGAGTTTATTTTCAGGTATGCATGTGTTGGCTGAAGGTCAGGTGCTTGAGAGTTTGGGCACTGTTTGTTCCAGAACAGAATAATGGTTCAGTGATTTCCATATTCTGTTCTAGCGATGGCCAGTGATGGATGCTTTGCATCTACTTAATGGTGCAATAATATATCATGCAGATATGATTGTCCTTATCCTACACAATTCTGCTGAGGAATATTGAATTATCAGAACTGCTAACACTAAAGCTGTTTCAGGCAGTACTGTTTAATGGTAAATCTTTTTATTTTGTGTTGCATTCTGATGCTGTTAGTCCAGTTGTAGAAAAGAATAGCTCTGCTGATCTCAGTAGTTTCACCAAAAGGCTGAATGTCTAGGAAGCCAAACTTCAGTTTGGGAACAGGTGATGATTGTGGTCCTTCATCATTCCCAGTTGTCATTTCCAGTCACAGATTTCTGGTGGTGTCAGTGGAAATTTATGATCATCCTTCTAAAAGTAGGAAGAAAAGTAAAACAAAGGCTAGATGTTTCTCCATTCTATCCTTATAAAGTCCTATATTTGTCAGGGTTTGAGTTAGAAAAATTACGAGTTATACAGAGATGTACATATATTAAAAATCAATTAAAAACACAAACTTGACTGTAGACACCTCATATTCTTACTGCATTAGAGTTATTAGTATTAGTGTTGAAAGACACTGTAGCAAATGTGGACACCTGGAAAAGACAAACAGCAGGAACTAGATGAAAACTTAACTAGACTTCAAGAAGAATAGACGAAAGTTTTTCAGCTATTTGGTTATGTTCCTAATAAACACTGGAAGTATATAAATAACTTCTACATTTTAGTAGAATGAAATACTAATTCTTGTTCTAATTATTGTGGACAGGAACAAACCAGCTTGCTGTTAAGCAGTTTTCCTAGAGAATGTTGTGCTCTGTCAATAGCTGTACTTTGCACCTAGAGTCAGAGCAGAGGTAGAACCTCAGGCATTTTTAAAATTGTTACATTACCAGACCAGATGTAGAAGGCTGAGGTTCAGATTCAGTAAAACAAAGTCAAAGGAAAATGAAATGGAAGGGGGCTATTAGTTCACTTCTCTAGGTGTACTTATTTTCTTTTTGGCAGATTTTCATCTGACCTGTTGCTGAAAACCTGTAAAGACAAAGACTTCCAGACAATTTATTCGGTGCTTTCCTGTACTTTTCTTTCTTTATGTAGTCTGCCCTGAAATCTAACCTTGATCTTTCTGTGTTATACTTCTTTTTATATCTTGGAAAGGATAAAATACTATTTCATTTCTCTTTGATTTCTACTACATACTTTAAGACCATTGATTGGTCTACCTTTTCTCTCAAAGCCAGGCGGGCTTCATCCAGTGAAGCTCTCTTTTGAGTTATGCTGCCTGATCACTCTGTCTCTCTTCTGAACTTCACTGAAGAGATGCACATTTTTTTCTCAGATGACAGGTCAAAACTTGGCAGAATGCTACAGCCAAGGCTCTTCCAGTTCCAAACAGAAAAGGGGACTATTTCACATGCCCTTTGGGCTATTCTCACAGGATGATGTTTTTACTTCTTGAAATTGTTAGCACATTCAACAGATGATACAATCCCTACAACTTCTTAGGAGCTAGTGCCCAACAAAATGTCCTTCAGTATGCGTTTCTGCAAATCAGCTGCTGAGAGTATTCATTGCATAAAGATTTAATGCTTTTTTTCTTTGTGTTAAACCTTTTTTTTCCAATGTGTCAGAACTATTTTTGATTGCCAGTGTCTGTTCCCTGTTATACAGGGCATAATTAGCCTAATTTGACACGATTTATTCTCCATATATCTATGTTGTTGCACCTTATAGCCTTGTTGTCTCTCAGATTCTTAAAATTTGTTTGGTTTTTTTCCCCTACAATTTATGATACTACTTTCTTATTTTACGGTGTTAACCACTTGTTCATAAATAACTTTTTAGTGAAAAACTAGTGTTGAAAACTGAAACACATGCCATAGTTTGGGGTCAGGGCCACCCCCAGAACCATAACAGATGCTCTCTGTTAACTCCCTCCCTCCACCCTGAAAAGCAAAAGAGAAAGGGAATAAGGGAGAGAGACTTATTGCTAAGAAAAGAGAAGGAAAACAGCTTTAATACTACCACTAATAATAGTAATAATGATAATAAAATAGACTATATATATACAAAGTTAGTCCCGAACACAACTCCCTCCCAATTTCAATACGTCACTGTCACCCCCGGCTGGGGAGCAGACCCCGGGGAGAGGGTCCCAGGCTGGACTCAGCCACAGACCGGGTACAGGAGCTGGGTTCTGGGACTCAGTTCAGGAACTCAGGGCTTAGGATCAAAGGCAGGATGGATGAAGTCCTCCTTGGATGCCGGCCACTGCAGCAGAAGCAGCCAGCAAGCCAGCATAAGAAGAAGATGGAAAAGAGAGAACAGAAGGGGTGAGGGAAGGGCTTGCTCCTCTTGATCCTTCAGCTTCTACTGGATATGATGGCTATGGGATGGAATCCCCCATTGGTGAATCTTGGGGTCAGTTATTCTGTCCGCTCCTCCCCACAGGTGCAGGGTACTCTGTGCCCCCTCCATGTGAGATCCAAGCTTAGCAGTGGCCTTGGTCTGCACACCAATCCCTGGCAGTAACTCTAAACATGGAGTCTTATCACTGCTAAAAACAGTTTGCAAAAACATTGCTAACTTCAGATAGGACAGTTAATTACAAGCACTTTAGCTAAGAAGTTAAAATCATTGAGCAAAACCAGCTCTGTTTTACCCCAAACCAGGGCAAACACATTTCAACTTTCTAAGCCTTATTTTTTAATAACCTTTTTGGTTCTAGGTACTTACAGAGTGTTTCTTTGTTGTCATTAATATGTCCTGGTAGCTTTCAGCTTGCTTAATGGCTTTTCATATCCTGACCTTTTTGACTTAGCCTTTGTGTGTCTGCATGTTTTTGTGCTATTTTATACCTGTTTGAGTAGCAACAATTTGCTTTCATTTGCTGTGTGCTTCCTTCTTGTATATGAAGTCCATGAAGAGTTCACAGTTTTGTTCTTACTATGTTTATCCTTCCTCCTCTTTGGAGTAGCTTTAATTTATGGTCTCAGAGTCATTTGTTAGAGAGTAGCCACTTCTCCCGAATTATGCTTCCCGTGAAGTTCACAAAACAGCTTTTGAGTTCATTTTGATCTGACATCTTGAGGCTTTCTATTTTCTTAAGAATCATGAACTTTATCACCTCATGGTCACCTTCACTGATTTTGCAATACATCTTCAGACGCTAACTCACACTTAGTATAAAGACTTCACCTTTTGAATATCAGATGTAGTGACAAAGTAGAACCTTCTCTGTAAATCTTTTCTCTACCTTGTGTTACAGAACCGTCACCAAGCTCTCCCAGAAATGTTATGCATAGTATTTAATTTGCATCTGCTGTGTTTGAGATATCTAAATAGTTAAAATATCCTATTGTGTCATGAGCAATATGTCAGTTACTCCTTGTTTCTCTGGTTTAGAGTCCCACAAGTTTTTTTCTTTGCATAATTACCCAAGTATTTTAATATTTAGTTCTTCATTTCAGCTAATTTTTTTGAATCCTTGATATGAAAGGGAAACATTTTTCTTTCTCCCCTATCTGTCCCTTTTAAAGAAACTACCTTTCAGTCTCAATATTTTTGAAATTATCAATATTTTAAAATTACATTTAAATCATGATCTTTTTGGAGCATAAACTCTTCCTTTATATTCCTAATAATTCTTGCATTTAAAAAATTCAGCATTTGACCATTTTTTTTTTCCTCCTTCTCATCTGTCCTATGCTCTAGCTCATAAATAAATTACTGAAAAAATAAAGAACTAAATTTGCAGTATTGTAGTGCAATTTTGACTCAGCTGTCATATTTAACAAAGAGTTGTGAGAAGAAGATATATAAGCATGTATGCAGTAGTATATACCAAAAGAATCTGACATACCCAGGACATGCTAGCTTCATTGTGCATGTCTTGTGTCCGTGTCCTTAGTATTTAAAGTTGCCAGTAACCTGTTCCGAATACTGAGATAAATGTATACTTTTTCTTTTTGCCAGGAAAAAAAAGCTGAAACATGTGGAAACACATTGTGTATGGTACTCCAGGAACTCTGCAAGACTATCTAGTAACTGAGTAAGACTTCAAAGAAGACGACTATAAGCTTTACAAGAAAAACAGTAGATATTTTCTAATCAATCTAGGTGCTGCAATTATTTACGTGTGTATGTAGTTACTTATTTTCATTCTATAAAAATATAGCATAACATTGTTTTGTCTCTTCCTAGTATTTGACAGCTGCACACTTTGTACTTCTGGAAAGAAATGCATGTATTTGTTTAAATAGAATTCCTTTTCCATTAGTGATACTTGATGAAATTCTTAAGCATCTTTGTATGCAGGGTGCATTCTAAGGTTTTGCTTTGATCTTTGCTTTATGAGAGTGCTGCTCCTCACTCTCTTCCACATAGTACTGATGCACTTTGAACTTTGATATCCACTCATCTTTAGTTCCTTTCCTCTTTATTCCATAAAAAAAAAGCCCTGAGATAGGTTTAGGATGGTTAGTGATTTGGAAATTAAGTCCTTTGTTTTTGAGTAAGATTTCCAAACAAAACTAGATTTTGTTTTTTATCACTTCTATCTAATTTTACCTTTCTCTGTGTTGAAAGATTAACCTTCTTCTGAACAATGCAAAAGAAAAAAGGAAAAAAAAGAGCTTATAATTTAATTACATAAATATTAGTGTGTCTTTTTAAATATATGCAGGGCCTCCTGTTGAATTATTGTAAGGTCCTCTTACTCAGTGGAGAGACAAGAGATAAATTTATAGAAGGAAACTAACAGATAACAGGAATTCAAGGACCCAGAGGTAAGTTTTTCGTCAGATAATGAATTGTACAAGAGACAGAGTGTTTTTATTAGTTGTTCAAGTCAATTGTAGAATATTTTGCAAGGCCAGGCAAAATTTCCTTGATGAAGTAAAAAGTCTGCTGTATAAAAATTGATTTACTTGGGTATCAGTGTTCGATCTAGATCCTTTTCAGAGCACTCTCTGCCCAGCTGTTTTATAATAAATGACACAACTAGACTGCTGTGTATTGACTTCTTGTTTCTAGAGTGTATCAAACACTGCACTGCATTCAAAAATTCCCCAAATAACCAATACTCTTGATCCAATAATTTGTATGTATAGTAATTTAACAGAGCTGTGAAATGAATTTCAGAGTTTTTATTAGTATTTATTTCTCTTTCTCTTGCTGTTTAACATATTGGAATACAACTATTTCAGTTCAATGCATGCTCCTATGTATTTTGCTCCTTGTTTTAAGAGAGTATGGATGGAGCTAATTTTAAAAAAAAGATAATTTTTATTCTTAGAAAATCATGATTAAATTTTTATAGGATTTTAACTCATAGCTTGGGAACTCAAATTCTGTTTTGCACAGACATGTTATGTTTTTAAATGATTGTGGTAGTAATAGCACATATGGATTGTGAGGATCCCAGGGAAGCTCATGGGAAACTGCCCACAGATCAAGGGCCGTTTCTAGTTCCAAATACATTTTTGTGATACATAATGTGAAAACTCTAGTACTACAAAAAATTATATTTGTATTTTTCCCACTCTTTAGCTTGCCATTGGTTCTGAGGGATTATTTCCTAAAGGTGAAAAGAAGTTGTATCAGTTTTTTCTGAAAAATGGACTCCTCTAAGGAAGAGAAATGGGTAATATATTTTGAAATATGGAATGAAAACAGGGTTGCAGTAATTAAAAATGTAAAACCAGCTCATATCCATGTAAAATTAATGAGGATGTCCTTCCCTGAAACCAGTTCTTGTAAAAATGTTGGTCTAGGTCAGTACTAAGTTGAAGTGTATTAACTTCATACATTGATTTTGATGGAGATATAGAGCAGGTAGGAAATTGGCTTGGCACTGCAACATTAGGAGTCTGAGCCTAGAGTCAAAACACCATTTAATCAGCTAAAGTGTAACTCCAGTGCAACTTAGGCAGCTCAGCTCTTCAGACCGATCCATAAAATCTCTATTTGACAGCTTAGAACCTTGATGTGCCTATAGAGTTACTTGTGGTCATTTACATTAGTTATCACCCTACAATATAGATGCATGTAGACATTATTAGTTAAGCAAGACATATACTAATTTACTCATTCATTTTACAGCTAAAGCCATGAAATCAAGTTGCAGTGTAACTAGACACATTTTCATTTGAAGAAGAGGTGTTGTTTTTTTTTTTTTTTTTTTGTGAATCAACATTTTTCATGTAGTACAAAATTATGAAAACTAAAGATTTCCTTCCGTAAGTGTCCTTTAAACTAATCTGCAAATGAAACAGATGCCCATTTACTTCAGCAGGGAATTTGGCTCATACTGAAGAAACTTACAGTGACCTATTTCTTTGGTTATAATAGGTTTTATTTATACCTTTAGGGTATGCTGGCCATCATTGTTCTCCTTGAAAGCCCAGCCAACAGATATCAGCGGAAGTTCAAGATATAATGCCCACAGCATGCAATTAAAAGAAACACAGAAAATGCTCAACAAAGGTATTTGTCCTTCCTGTTTCTAAGGAAGGACAAGTTGTTAACAGTCTGAGAGAATTCCCTGGTAAAGTCAATCCTGAATAATAACTCGAGCAGCTCACCTCTACCACACCCACAATTTATACAACCATGTTGCTGAGTAGAAGGGGAAATGTTTTCCGTTGCTTTAGTCGATTAGAAAATGATGCAATATCATTTGAAATATCATGAAATATCAAGGGAGTTATTTTTAATCTGCTGGCTTTCCATCATTCTGGCCATGTAAATTGATAATGAAAATCAGGTTAATTGCCTTCTGTCCTGGACAGCCTGCTGCCAGTCTTTTTCTGACCTACATGTAGGTGTTGCAAAAAGGATGTGGCTACAAACAGCAGTCGCTGCCACCATAGGGTGTTTTGGCAGACTATGGTCTTTGGGCATAAGTCAGGAGTTACTTGGAGCACTTCTCTGCATGCCAAGCTTGCATTTATTAGATAAAATACTATCTTGGTGAGCACAGAAGTGAGTACGTAGCCACAGTAGCAGAGACGGGAGTTTTCTGACATCTATGTTTTCTCTTCTGTAGGGGCACTTCTGATTTTCTTTATGTTTCACCTCTCTGTAAAGTGCAATTGTCACAGCTGACTTGCAATGTTTCGTCATTGTTCCTAACAATTTCTCGTGTGTTTTCCCTAGAGTCTGGAAGTTTCATTTCCTCTCCTTTTGACCGTTGGCATTGCCTATCAGTCTTCTAGGTCAAAACTCTGTATTGGTTCTGTTATCTCAATTGCCAGTGTTCTCTTGATCCATAATTTGATGGCTTTTAAGCCCCCCTCTTTGATAACTTCTTAAGTATAAAGTGTATACATCCCCTTTTTAACTTAATTTCTGTCACCTTATGATGTTTCAGCATGTAGATTATAACACCACAGGTTCAGACCCATGATGATAATTGCATCTCTGAATTTGATACTGTGTTTTCTTTAATGTTGCTGAGAATGTCTACTTATTGGACCTTAATGCCAGCTAAAAAAAACCCCAAATTATAAAATGCTTGATTTTCATTCATGTTTGCACTGGTGAAATGAACTTTCAGTAAAAGGGCTTTCAAAGAACTGAGAAGCCATAATTTATAAACCTATTACAAGTAATTTTGGGGGGGAAAGGTACATACATGAGATGAAGAGAGCAGAGAGATGTCTTTGCTACTAATGCAGAATGAAAGAACAAAGTAAATTCATCAGGACTGCCAATATAGCTTGTTATCTATCTTCTCGGTAATAAAATTTGAGAGACATTTCACATTCTACTCCATATCTTCAAATGACTTAATTGTACCATTAACTCTATAACCTTGCACTAAAAGTCACTGGTGGTTCATGAAAATCCCTTAAAAGAAATAATCCTACAAACTTTTTGTGTGAGACGGTTTTCATAACTTTCCTCCAACTATTAAGTGTTATTTAGTTCAACAATATATATGACATGTCACTACAGTTAATTATATTAATTACATATAATGATTCTAACAAAAGACACACCAGCAAAGAAATTACTTCATATAAGGAATTAAAAACTGCAAGGTGAAAGAAAAGGACATAAAAGAAAAATGAAAGGAAGACAAGAAAAATTAGGAAGAAAATGAGAAGGAAGAGGGAGGAAAAAAAGAAAAGAACAGATGAGAACAGAAAATCAGATCTTTATTTTTCCTCTACTTTTATAGATGTCCTCTTTGTTTAATCTTATTTTATTTGTAGATAACACAATTCATAGAATCATTTAGGTTGGAAAATACCTTTAAGATGGAGTCCAGCTGTGAACCTAAACCTGCCAAGTTCACCACTGAATCCTTTCCCTGTGTGACAATTGTTTACATATGTAATGTTGCTAGAAGGTACTCTGCTTCCTATGGACAGCATAGATTATGTGTCTTCATAAATGTACCCCAGGGCTGAGTCGACAGGGAAGTATATTGGATGTTCAGCTTTTCATAATCTAAGACATACTGTTAGCATCAAAGTAAGGTAACAGAATAAATAACGTTACTATGAAACACACCAGAAGTTTTATATTCTCAGACATTTTTACTGCAGTTCCAGAGGAAATAGGGTCAATATCACTACACATTTATTGGCACTAGAGACCAAAATTGTGCCATAGAAGTATTTGAATGTACTTTTAGCACCAATATTCACCAACAGGTGCCTCATTACCTAACATCATGTATATAACAGAAACAGCTTATTTGTTTGTTACTCAAGAAAATCAGTCATACAGAAAAGTAGTTGTTGCTTTTCACTAATGATGCAACACAACATTGGAAATAGTTATAACATATTCTTTGGGTCTTCAGACTACCAAGTATGCAGATGAATGTGAGTGTTGTCTTT
>NW_008603955.1:0-500 GCF_000691845.1 Merops nubicus | reverse complement strand
CCCTTTTATTTCCCTGAAACCGTTATCAAAACAGCTATTGCCTTTTTAGATGGAATTAAATGTGTATACCTTTCCTTTGTTTTTATATATTGTTTTATAAGTTTTAACAATGTGATACAGGACAAGAGGAAATGGTATTAAGTTATGCCAGGGGAGGTTTAGGTTAGATATTAGGAAGAACTTCTGCAGTGAAAGGGTTATCAAGGGCTGCAACAGGCTTCCCAGGGAAGTGGTTGGCTCACCATCCCTGGATATATTTAAAAGCTGTCTAGATGGGGTGCTCAGGGATATGGTGTAGAAGTGGCCTCGTAGAGAGAGCTAATGGTTGGACTCAATGATCTTAAAGGTCCTTTCCAACCACAGAAATTCTGTGATACAACTGTTGGCATCTGCTTTGTATCATGACATTTATAGTAATATAATTGATGTTTGTCTGAAATATGTTTTTGATGGTGCAAATGAGATAGATTTTAAATATTACTTTTCAAAAATATATTTTG
>NW_008603954.1:0-11856 GCF_000691845.1 Merops nubicus | reverse complement strand
ATGAGGAGCGGAGTAATTAATCATGAAAACCTCAAGACTGGAAAAGAGAAAAGAAAATTAAGGATTTGAGAGCAAGCCTCTTGCTGTAATCACATCTTAAAAATAAGCCTACACAATGTTAGCCAAGTTCAGCCTGATGTACAATCCCAGCTCAGTAATGCTGGGCTATGCTTTTGTGAGATGGAGTGGCTAATCTGTAACGAGGCATTCTGCTGATCTCTTGAAAATGCTCCTCCGAATTCAAAAGGCTGTTAAAAGGAAGTTGTACTCAAAGGTGCTTACAAAGACAATTCTCCTCAACCCACCCTTGGGTTACCGGTCCTAAAAGGGTCTTTCACAAGAATGCAACATAATGTCAACCAAACTTTTTTTTTGCTATTATTTCTCTCCAGGCCCTTTAACTTACAAATTAATTTTCATTTTTTCATATTCAAAACACTGTTCAATTCAGAACTCAGATTAAGTATTTTAAAAGAACCTACCTAAGAGTAACCGTACCCACTTTCTGTGGAGATTACTAAACACCTACACAATATATTTTAAAGGAAACTCACAAACAATAAAAGAGGCCCAACAGGAGTTAAAATGAAGCCTGACATGGAACAGACTTGTCTCCTTCCCCTGCTGTTATTACAGAAGAAAACAAAACAGGCCAGCCAAGAAGAACAGAAAAAGAAATTCACCAGCATGAATGTAATTTTGTTGAGAAAAATAATTTCTCAAAGTTAATGATTGTTGGGACACAAATGTTCTCAAGACTCTCTCAACAGTAAAAAAATCTATTCCCATTGACAGTGTTCAGCACTCAAGAAACAAAAAATAACTAAAATTGCCTTTTAAATTTCAATGTCTAACAATTTAAATTAGTACACTTATGTTTATTTCTGTTTCCTGTAAGGCAGTCATTACCACAATTCCTAAAAATTTGCCATTCTTTAGGACATTCAGTGAATGCTTCACAGTGGGCTCTGATCTCTGTGTGTCCCTGGAGGACATTTAAGCCAAATATGTCCAAATTCTCATTTCCCTGCTGATTTCTTTCTTTCCTGACCTTTCTATTAATATAACTCTGTCTGCAGTAACACAGAAAAGAATTTCCTAGCAGGTAAGCATAGCAAATAGCAGTTTAAATTCGTTTTTATTTCATTCATTAGTTTCTTCCACTGTCAGGTGACCTCTTCCAAGAACCCTCCTCACCTGTTCAGAGCTTTCTAACTTCATGGTTCCTGAGAGCATAGCTTTCACATCAAGCTGTAAATGAAGAAAAACAGATTAGGGGGTCTTGAATGGATACTAGAAGTCAAGCTAGAAACTCAGTGATCCTCAGAACTATAGCAACCTGTTGGTAGTGTACTTTTTATATAAAGAAAATTAACTGTAGCATTTACACATGAAAAGCTGGTGTGTAACACAAGGTTCAGATTATCAATCATGACAATAGTCTTTCCTGAGGTGATGATCATAGGGATGGATTGTTGTCAGTAGCTTCTTCTGATAAAGAATAACAATTTTTGCCTAGCACTCTGGACAGGAAAGTCTCCTCAGTCTTCCTACTAACTCAGAGGTTTTGCTCTTGTTGCTAACTGAAGACAGATACCTTCAAAGAAAGTCAGTGTTGACAAATCATTAACATTTGATTTCTGACTATCTTCATTTTCAATTCCTTTTGCTTTAATTTTTGCTTCTCTATTTCAACTGTTATGTCCTGTGGATACTCTGACATTGTAGAGGAAGAGCCATTTTCAGGAGACTTTGCCACTAACACACAGGAAGTTCAACTGATATCTATTTCAGTTTTAAGTATTTCATGGATCTCAAGTAAGAACATTCAACCATAAGAAAAACTAAACAAAAAAGGCAGTACAACAGAGTCTGCTGTTTCAGTAGGCCCTGAATTACTTGGGGACATTCTGGGAGCCCACTCAGCAAGAGTTTGTCTTGCAGAGGCACAGCATGCTGTGCCAAGAGACTGCACCTAGCTATTATTGGGCACGAATGTCAGGTCTGTAAGGGTGCCCTGACAGGAAGAATCCATTAGCTGGCTCTGAAGCCAGTGTGAGCCCCCCATCACACCCCCAAACTTCAACTAACCACACGGTGCCTCTGTTCAGACATGTTTAAGAAAAAGTAGTAGCTGCTGGGAGAAGAGAAACAGAGGAGACACATAGAGACACCACTGAGGGCACAGATGAAGATGTGCTCTTCAGAGATGCTCCCTGCCAGAGGAGGTTCACCTCTGAAGGACTGGAGCCCACAGTGGGGATGCCCTGAAGGGACTATTGCCCATAAGTGACTTGCACTAACTACAGCCCGTGAAGGATCACCATCAGGATAAGGATGTTCCCAAAGGGACAGTGGTTCATGGATATTATAGGCAGGAACTCCCACAAAGGGACCGTGCATAAGCCACAGTGAAGCACAAGAAAACAAGTAAGAAGAAAAGATTAGCAAAAAGAAAACATCATGCATACAATCCCAGCTCTCCAAATTGTGGCTGTTTTTCTTGTGACATCAGCACAACTGGTCCCCAGTGGAAACCCACAAGCTCAGGTTCTCTTACAATGTTCAGTGAAGGAGGAGACTCACGGAGCCTGCAGCTGAGGCCTACTCATTGGAGGGGTACATGAGAGGTGGATCCTGCAACAGCTCTTCCTGCACACCCACAGATGATAGACTTAATTCAGTCCTGGCACCAGTTTCACAAATTCCTGTTTCCTTGAAGTGCTGCTGTATGGGCTAATCCTCCGAAAGGCTACTAAATCTGAAACTGTGTTAAGTCTAAGTTATACAAAACATTTGCTGTACGGTTTCTTCTTTTTAAGGTAACAAGTTACTGCCAAATAGCACCTCTTTCTAGGTAGATAGCAGACATTAACGCTAGTGACTCTATAGGTAGTAGGGACCTTACTCCTGAAATGGTATTAAATAACATGTCAACACAGTGTCAGGCTGAATTGTTGGAAGCACTGTCTTCAGGATGCAGGATTAAAACTATATCTTAAGTATTTACAGTCCTCAGAGATCTCCACTGCATTGTGAACAAGGTTATCCCTGGAGTTCTGACTAAATCACATATTTGCAATTTCATTCTGTCAACCTGAATTTCCACTGCGTATTTGTTTTAGACATGGTACACTCCTTCACCTCTTGTCTTAAACTGCCATGCAGTATTTGTGCATACTTTTAGAAGCCCACATGTCGATAACTGTTTGGAGAGGAAAACACAAGGTCACACCACAGCTTCAATGGCAAAAGTGTTTTTATTTCACTCAGACTTGAGAAGAGTGGTACAGCCACATTCCTCCCTTCAAGTACAGGCCATGTGCTGTTAACTTGAAGGGGGACAGGCTAAACATTGCAGCATTTACAGCAAGCATTAGAAAGAAGTGGCCAGTGGTGACTTCAATATTGCCAGCTTCAAATAAATGTAGCTTCTGACCCAGAGTCTTTGCAAGGGTGGCACATCTGGGATGCGTTTTAAACTGAATTTTAATATTTAGGTACACGAGTACTCTTTTCAGTTTCTGTTTGTTGTAGATGAAGAACTAGTAACTTTTTAGTGAAAGCTGGTGTTTTCAGGTTGACCTTTGTCATCTAAATAGTCAGGAGACTTCTGCACTCACTACATACTATTTTCCCATTCCCTCCATCTTTAAAAGCCTTTCAGTTCAAGTTCTAGTATACCCTGCAAAAATGTGAGGTCAAATTTTGTAGCATGCTACACTTGGAACTAAACCACTGTTTAGTTCCTCTGAACCCAGGAAAAAGGAATTTTTACAACTACAACAGACAGCTTTTTACCTTTACAGGGGAAAATTCTTTCTAGGACTCTAAAGCTTGAGGAAGCTATGGCTTTTTTTTTTATTATTATTATTATTATTATAAATCTGTGTGGAAAACTGCAGACAGACAGTATCACCCTCTTTGTGCAAAGACTTGTCTATCCATTATTCGGTGCAGCAAGCCAGCTGTTGACTCCCTGTGTTCTTCATGCTTTTTTTTCTGGAATAGGAATCCAGTACCTAACTTACTCTAAAAGATCACTATCAACTTTCTTTCAAGAAAGCATTTCTCTTAGTTCAACTTCAAATGAAATAAAAGTTCTCTTATCTATGTGACATCAGACATAACAATAAAGAGACTTCAGAAATCTTAGATATTTTAGGAATTTTAGGCATTTTAGAAATTTTCAAACAGAAAGCTAAAACAGTACCACCTTAAATGACTTCTCACAGCTTGCCCACAATATGAGGTATAGATATTCTGAACAACCTTATGTTTTCACATCTTTCCCTGCAGAATTATCCCTTATTCTTATTTTGTCTCATTATTTGAAAGTTATTTCAGATAAGCAGAGTTCAAATAAACACATCCACAAGGGGAGTTACTCAGTAATAGCTACAGATATTAAATTTGCATCTACTTTAATCAGAATTAACTTCTGAGTGTGAACAACCTCCTTATTATGCTCTTGGAAACAGAGGCTGAATTACAATGATCTAGTTAGAACACAGCTGCACAGATATACAAGGGAAAATAATTTAAAGTATTATTTTAAAATGTATTTTATTAAAGCTTTTATTCAAGTGTCACTGCCATAAAGACACAGAAGCACAGGCCACAGAAGAAGCATTCCAAAGTAGCTACGCACACCCCATCTGTGTGAAAAATGTGTTAAGGAGAAAAATAATTACAAATGCATCTCCCAAGTGGACCATACTTCCTGAAGTCGACATTTTTACAGTAGAATAAATATGCCCACAGACTAAGCTGATCAAAAGCCATTTTATATATTTGTTTAAATAAACACATACATTTATACATACATTAGCAGCCTACTCAGCAGTAGGAAGGAAGTAGGTTGGGATCCAAAAAGACCACCTGAACAATTCTGATCCATTTTTTTTTCTGTCTTGTGGTCTTTCCATTTAAAAGCAGCAGCAGTGATTATAACTGCTCAGGAAAGGACACATCAGTTAGACTAGCAAGAAGTAATTTCTGCTGGCATGGCAATTCCAGATGCTGCACTGATCCCACTTGGACTGTCAGATTTCTTCACTCTTCCAATATTTTCAAACAACAACTATTGCTTCATTAAAGAATTTCCCTTTGTTGGATTAATGGTAGTAGCAGCACAGAAACAAACATCTTTTACTGATTGACTATTATGATACCTAGCTGATTTATTTGTATGACCCAACCTATATTGGAATCACAAGAATTCTATGTCAGGACCTCAGAAACCATGGAAGGGCCACCTAAAGTGCCTAATGAGAACTTTTAAACAGGGGCTGTTGATCATTCTTTCCAGAGAGAGCACTAGAGCAAGTCTGAAAAAATCATCTGACTCATGTACTATGCAAAAATGGCAGAAGCTGCTTTTAACAGATTGTTCATGCATGAAAATCAGCATCAAGGAAACAAAGCTAAAATTATTCCTCTATGAAGTGTTTGCAACAATGAGGAAAATGAAAAAAAAAATAAGAGTTTTGAAGATCATGAAATCAGCCATTTTTCATTCCTTTGCTATTCTTTTCTTTTTAAATTTTTTTGTACATGTTTGTTATTCTCCACCTCTTATGTGTGAAATCTTTGGTTGCAGACAGAAGGATATTGCACATGCTAACTTACAACATGAAAGATCATGCTGTAATGGAACAACAGTACATGATTTAGAACTAATTTAAATGACCTTTCACCAATCTGCAAAGAAAGATAACACTTTTTTTTACATTTACAGATGTTTTGGTTGGGGAAGTTGTGTTTTAGCTGATATGTTAACACATTTTTATTTATGGTTGCCTTGTAACTCAAATACATTTCATGTATTTGTATTGCCCACTTTTATTCCCTTCTTCACTTTTACTGCTAGCTTTGTGCATAAACAAAGGACTACATTAGAAATCTATCTATAAAGAGAATTGAAAATAGCAACTGAAAAATAAGGAAATAATAAATGGCTTCATTAAGAAGTAAAAATCTCCTGAAGCAGACTGATGTCTTTGTTGCAGCAAATAACGTAATTATGACGCAAACACCAGGCGGAAATAAAGCCTTCTTGTTTAAACACGGGAAGATACAGCAGGGCCTAGATTCTGGAGCCTTCAACCAAGGATCAGATCTCAAAGCACCAAGTGCAGGAATCACACCAACATCCACACAACCTCCAGACCCCAAAGCCGTTCAGGGCCAGGCCCTCCACCTCAGTTCTGGCATGAATTCTCCTGGCTGCGGTGGAAATCAACAACGAAATACGTGATTTCCACTGGAGAGGATTTTAAAGGCTATCTTAGGAAAGTCAGCTGGAAAACTGTGATCTCTAAAGTTCCTAAGGGAAGATTCACATAATGGCCATTAGACACTTTATCTTTGGAGTCCTTTTTCTTATTTAAATAATTCTTCAGGAAAGTCTTACTAAATGAAACCTGCATTTTACTACATTTGAGTTTGGCACATCCATCACCTGAGTCAGACATCCAATAATAAAAAATTAGAAAATTAGGCGACACATTTTAACCATTTTGAAAGGGAGGAGGGTGGACACAGGCCATGGACTTATCCTCAGGATACATGCAGCCCATCAAGCTTAAGTGCTTGCCCAAGGAAAAAAAAAACCAAAACCAAAATCTACCACTATATGAGAATTGGCCTCGGTTTCTAATTTATTCCTCTAACAGAGAGGCACAAGATGTATATCCAATGTTAAAATGATGCTACTCTTAATTATGTACCAGGAAATAAATGAGATCTGTTTCAAGAATGTGCCAGAATTACCTCAAGATATTAGCCTCCAGCAAATATCATCCACTGGCCTCAAGAAGGGAATTCCTAACAGTAGCCATATCATAGAATCAGACTCACAAAATGTTGGTGGTTGGAAGGGACCTCTAGAGATCATCTGGTCCAAATCCCCTGCTTGAGCAGGATCACTTGGGGCAGGCTGCACAGCAACACATCCAGGTGGGTTTTGAAAGTTTCCAGAAAAGGAGACTCCACAACTTCTCTGGGCAGCTTGTTGCCATGCTCCATCACCCTCACAGTAAAGAAGTTTCTGCTTATGTTGAGGTGGAACTTCCCATGTTCTAGCTTATACCCATTATTCCTTGTCCTATTACTGGGCACCACTGAAAAAAAGCCTGTCCCCTTCCTCTTGACACCCACTCCTCAGATATTTATAGATATTAATATCTATACGCTCTCAGCCTTCTCTTCTCAGGAGTATGTAACAGAGCCATTTGAACTGAATCCACTGCTAAGAACACATCCTCTATGAACACAGAAAATATCAGTACCAGCTGGGAACTACAATCTTCTTAAAGGATGCTTTTCTTGCATAGGCAAAAAAATTGTAGGGTAGTTTGGGCTGGGGGGGAGGAGTGGGGAAGCTTTTGATTTTCCTGCTAGAAATAAAACAAGGAACAGTATCTAAAGCTTTCAAGAAAGTTTTCGTTTACCTTGTAAGATGCTAGTGCAAGAGCCTTAAATAACAAGACTTAGCCTGGCACGAACACTGCATGAGATCACCTCAGCTTTTCTTCACATTCTTCATCTCTCAATCCTCTGATCTAGTTTACACTGTAACATAAACACTAAAGATAATTGGCTTACTTTCTAAGTCTCTTACTGCTAACAAGATGTAAGACGAGTTTCTTCGGCCAGTCTGGATTGCAGCATATCTTTGACTTGCTTTTCGACTGGGTCTCATCTATTTAAGTAGTGATTTCTTCAGGTAAGACTCGCTTCCTCTTAGTTCAAGAAGGATCCAAACCAGTGGCACTTAGAACAACTCAACAGTGTCTTTGCATATAATATGCTATTCTTGATGTATAGATGGCAATCTGGTTCTCATCTGCAGTAAACAGAGGAGGTAGCTGCAAAACAGAAACAAACCAGTAAGCTCTAACTGAATGCATTAGAATCTCTTTTTATGCCTTGAGGCTATATGAACCAAAATATGGGCATTTCACTTTAATATTGCCAGATACTGGTGTGTAGTAAAGTTTGTAGTTACTGCTTTCTCTGCAAGGATTGTATTACAAAACTAAGCATGCCAGATGTAACAAGAGAAAGTTTTTCTCTCCTTATGCCCGAATAATTGCTTAACTATTTAGAGTTGATTTTTAATTACATTATTTGTGTTGTGAAACAAGTTAATCAGTATGCAGGACATACTGAGACTGCAACTAGACTTACAAAGCCCTTACTTTTGTAAATAATTCTGAATAATTTTTAAAAGGAGTGAAAAAGCAAAGTGCAAAACTTAGGCAAGTTTTGAAACTTGTAGTATCTCCTCCCTCAGATAAAAAAAAAAAACAAAAACAAAACTATAGAGAAACCACGTTTCAGGAGATCACACAACAGGTAGAAAAATAGGAGATGAAGCCAGCATTTGCAACATGACTTTCAAGGCTGCACACTATTCCTCTTGCTGATCAGAATAATTCATACCATGCTCCTATGCCAAGAAGACTAGTGTACCCCAGGTATATTGTGACACTAAGAAAACGGTGAAAGGCAGCCATAGAGGAAAAAGACTCTTATGTATACAGGACATATACATTTCACTTCTTTTTTAATGACAACAACACTTTGAAAACAATTCATTTTTAGCTAGCACTTAGCATGAAGTTTTTTTCTCTGGAACTGTAAACAACAATTTATTTTAGCTGATAAGTAATAACCATGTTCTCTCTAGCTAAGTAATACTTAGATAAACAAGAACAACAAATATACTGGGCTAAATAAACAATACATCTTGCAATGAGTTGGTAATAACATGTTGCTTTCCAGATACACACCACATACTCTAGACAGTGTTTATGCTACTGATACAGGCCACACCTCTCTTGTCAGGTATTTTGTTCAGCTGTTGTAAATAAAGGAATTCAGATTGCATAATTAGAGCTAGTATTCTGTTTCACTAGTGAATACATAATAAATAAATTATTCCACGTCCCTGTGTAATTGTTTTTCTTCCTCCTGAAAAAGTTGGAATATGCATCTCCTATCCACAGCACAAAGTAACTCAATCCTTGGTTAATTACATATTAGTTGAATTTCTCTTTACAACTGTAAATTACAGTGCAGTGAGGGAAGCAACTTGCAACGTGAAAGTAAAATCATGATTAACAATGTCAATTTACTGATTCTCCTGAAGACACTGAAAAAGACATCACTCTGATGACTGTTTTTTGCATTATCAACATTTCTGTATTTAACAGCTATAAAGAAAGAGAAGAAATTTCTCTAATCACAGCTCACAACAAAGAATTATATATGTTTTTAACAGGCTGCACTCTCAGACAGTCAGTACTGCCCAGAGCATCAAGAGATACAGTCTTTCTTCCCCCCCAAGTCGGTGGAACTTAAATCTGTATTTTTGTTAAGCATACATAAATGAAAGAGCTTCAGCTCTCAGAAGTGACTGCTGATTTTGACCATTTCCTCTTCCAGAGCATGTCACTGTTCCCTTGCCTTCACCTCTGTTCTCTGTAAAACTGGGAGTGACAGCAATTCATATTCTTATTCCAGCAACACTTAAGAAACTCCATTAAAAATTAGAACCACACTGTTTGAGGGGCTTAAGAGAATGCTTTGGGCAAGATCCCCAGAAGAAAGTTGCTATTCCTTAGTTGTATACTGCTGAAACCAGGTCTAAAGGATGACTTTCTTCAGCTGGTTTAAGAACGCCAAATAATGTGAAGGAGCCAGGTCTGCAGGCCGTCTTAATTGACTCAGTAGGAATGTTTAACAGCTCTCCCAGACAGGCTGGGCCCCTCAGAGATTTCATTTTAAATCAAGTGAGAAAGAGCTCTCTGGACTCTAGGGATAAGGTCAGCTACCCACAGACTGACCAGGGACAGCGTCCTCTGAGTTTGTGACACCACCCTGCCCAACTGTCTTCATCAGCAGGCTCATTCCTGATCTGTGTTCCCAATCGGAGGCTGTGGCAGCAGATACCCTGTAGTGATGGTAAGACTGCCTCAATCAGCTGCAATGGCAAGGGCCCTGATCCAAGCTGTACAGATGCCCAAGTGCTGAGCTGTGCCCCTGGGGGTTTTATTGCAGCCATAACACTGCAGGAAGATTAGGTGCCCAGTCAAGCCACTTCAGCCTCAAGACCAAGAACAAATCATGCAAGAAGTGGTCAGTTCTCCCTGCTTCACTACATCCTGCTATAGTCAAGAGTAGGCAGACGATTCCCATCAGGACTGCCGAGGGGCCGCAGAGCAGTGCTGCACAGCCTGGGTCTGGTTCCTGTGCTGCTGCTGCAGAAATCTGTCTGACAGCGTAATACAAAGGTTCAGTGAACAGAGAAGCCTGATGACAATAATAATAGAGAATTAATACTGCCCAAATTCTTACAGCATGGTACAGTGATTAAGGTAGGAAAAGACTGTTAAGATCACTGAGTCCAGCTGTATCAGTTTTACAATTTCCTGAATTTTTTTATCAACTTGAGCTCATTGCCTTTTAAATCAAAGTCACTGTGAGGGCGTGCTGGACTGCAGGATCAGTCCTTGAAGTATACACCCATAAGCAAATATACAACAAGTGCTTTGCCAATATTCAAAGACCGATTTGTTAGCTCGGCAAAGTGTTATTATGATCACAGTTAACCTGGTAAAGCCACAAGCTGGATCCATATAATGAAATAAACTGAAACAGCAGGGCTGTACTGGTGGCTGGATAGTTTCGCCTGCATGTGTGTGTAGGAAACTTGTTCAGAGCTATCAGCAAGGGATCGCTCTCCCTCCTGTTGTTATATATAATGCAGAGCTGATATGTCTTTGCTGTTAACACAGCATAAAGCACCTTACACATCCTGCAAGTCTTTTTGACAAGAGGTTTAAAACAGAGTTGGGAGGTATCCCAGCTGGAGGGCCAACCCCGTTCTATCATCCTGGGTAAGTGTCTTTACGAAGCCCATTTGACTTTTCAGACATTGTGACATGCAAAAATTTCTTTCACCTTCTAGGGGAGGTGCAGATCAAAACAGGTGGGAGTGACAGTGGCTCTCAGGCTGAACCAGAGTCAATAAAAACATGCTGTTCCAAAAAGCACAACCACAATGTTTAAGTGGATGTATAGACCGAATACATGAAGAAAACCTAAAGCTTAGCTAAAATACTGTGTCTAGTTTAGGCTCTGAACTTCACGAACGACAGAAACCACCTGGGAAGTTCAGAGGAAACTATAAAACCTGTATTTTAAAAATTCTAGAAAACACTACCTATAAGAAGAAAGAATTGCAACAAAAAGGTAAAAAGGATTATTTAGTCTAGGAAATACAAGACTAAAGTCAATGTGGCAATAGTCTGTGTATGGTTGAAAAATTGACGGAGTAAAGGGATTAACCTGCTCTATGTGCTCACTCCTAGTAACAGAAAACAATGGGCTTAACCCAAAAGACAGCGTATACAGTCTTAAATAACATTAACGTTACAGACACTGGGACAGTTTGCCAAGAGATGCTCTGGAACTAACATTTCTAGAGAGCTTCATAAAACAGAGTAACTTCTGGAGATCCCCCCAGCCCTATTCCTTCTGATACTTCTTTTTCCCTGCCCACTAACATAAAGTGTCCTCCTTGCCAGCTTTCAGCTACCACAAGAGTCCAAGAGACTACGATACTCTTCAACTGTTGAGTGTTTCCCTTATTTCAGTAACTGTTTACGCGTTTCTGTGCACGCCCACTAAACTCACATCAGCACCTGCACTGCCCGGGTGCAAATCCTCCACCATTCACCTGCCAAAGTCCCGCGAAGTTCTGCTTTTACTTCAGTCGGGAAACTGGGTCCGTTTTTAATGCTACAGCAGCTGGCCAGGCAGAGCTCCTTGAGAAAGCACTTCCGA
>NW_008603953.1:0-223 GCF_000691845.1 Merops nubicus | reverse complement strand
CCCCAGTGGGGCTGGCTGGTGCTCAGCTGGGGCCCTGGCAGGTGCCCACTGTCCCGGTGAGAGCCCTGAGCTGGTGCTGGGCATGTGCCACCCTCTGCCATGCTGCAGACCGAGCCAGCCCTGTCACTGGGCTGGGAGAGCTGGATCCTGGCTGTCCCAGGAACGTTCTGTGGACACGTGGCCCCTTCCCTGCCGCAGCGTGTTACCCTCCCCCCCACTCCTC
>NW_008603952.1:0-469 GCF_000691845.1 Merops nubicus | reverse complement strand
GATTCTGGGATGCTGAGGGTCAAGCCCCAAGTGGGGGTCTCTGCCCAGCCTGGCCCCTCAAGGATGGAGGTCAGGCACCCCCTGAGGTTAGACAGGCTGAGAGAGGTGGTCTTCTAAAGTAACCCTCAGCATGGCCCCAAGCATGGAGCTGAGGGTAGCTGCTGAGAAGAACGTCTCTACTGACAGCAACCTCGTGATGGTCATTTTCACCCTTCAATGAGCACCAGGATGACCTAATTCCATACAGAAAACTCACGTCTCAGTTTGAAGCAGGACTTTTGAGTCACTTTGTGGTTTGGCTCCAGCACAGCCCAGCTGAGGGCAGGACACCAGGAGTGGGAATCCTGAGAGGTTTGTGATCCAGAATGGACTCCAATCTTTAAAGCTCTCATGAGCAGAAGAGGAGACCATGGTGTTTCCACAGGTGGTGTTTTGAGAAATCACTGCTTTTGTCTATTGGCTTTTCTAC
>NW_008603951.1:0-206 GCF_000691845.1 Merops nubicus | reverse complement strand
AGTGGAGCTGGGGGTCGTGCCAGCCTTGGGGTGCCCCAGCTGGGGACCCCTGAGTGGGGTGGGGACACCCTGATCCTCCCCTGGGCTGCTGGAGTGGGGATGGAGCTGGGCTGGGCAGTGATGGGGAGACACTGTGTGGTCCCAGCCCCTGTAACTGTGGGGGTCTGAGTTAACTGCTTCTCTTGGGGAGTCTTGCTTGCCCTGTG
>NW_008603950.1:6253-7138 GCF_000691845.1 Merops nubicus | reverse complement strand
CCCGGCCCGCCCCGGGACCCCACCCCACGGCGCCCGTGATGCACCCGTGCCCACGCCAGGGGAGGACTTTGGAGCAGGGGTTCCCGCCGGGGCCGCCACCTGCGTGACAGGGCAGGGCTGCTTCCAACCGCCTCTCCCAAATTTCTGTTTTACAGAGCAAAACTGCAAAAAGCTAAAGATGACCCAGCAGAGAGGTGGGAAGTGCCCTCAGGGGGTCCCTGTGGAAGGGAAGGGATCCCCCAACTCCCATGACAGGCACTCACAGTAAGCCCTAAGCAACCAGCTCTGGCGTGTGAGAAGATCTTGTGGGTAGCCTCCACCACCCAGGAACAAGGCAGAGGGTGATGGTGAAGGAAGGACATGGTGGTCCCAATGCCTGGCACTGCCACACCAAGGCAGCACCCCGAGGAGCTTGATGCCAGGGGCAGCTGAGCTTCCTTAGCTCAGAATGATAGGTGTGAAGCTCGACCCTACCTCAGCCTGGCTCACACCCCTCAGCAGACATTTTGCCCTCCACCATTCCAATCTTGGCTCAACTGGTGGTTTTTAAAGCACCAAGCACCTGAAATACCTCCTCTTAACATAGAGCACGGTTATTTCTTTAGCAGCACCATAAAAAAGCACCAGTGGGCTATACTTATTTCGGCAGAAGCGTCCAATTTCAGATATTGAAACCAAAATAGCTGAAAGGTATGAAGCAGAGCCAGCCAGCGTGGGCAGCCCGGTTCCACCCGCCAACAGAGGAACACACAGCAGCGCTTTTTAAAGCCAACCCAAAACAAGCTACTGCTAAAACCAAGCAAATGCCCAGAGAGGTACAAGCCTAAATAGGGATATGAATTAGTGTATGAAGTGCCTGAAATAAACCCAGCACACCTGCATCGG
>NW_008603950.1:3419-6243 GCF_000691845.1 Merops nubicus | reverse complement strand
GTTTAAAATAGACTCGCTCGATGCCGCTGTGGGAGGGAAATCCAGGAAGGGAGGGAAGTTACCACAGCAGGATGGAGATGGAACTACACGTCGCTTTGTGCCAGCCCAGCTTCCTCCAGAGAGCTCAGCAAGAGGGGGAAAATCCAATGCTCAGCACCGAGCAAGAGCTCAGACCAACAGCATCCAAGCAGACCTGTCTGACCTCACGTTACGGGATGATGTCGGAGCAACCCCAGGATTCCGAGGATGCCTTTGACCATGCAGAGCCTCGGCCGCTCCCCTCAAGCTCTGGCAATGTCCAAAGGGCAGCTCGGGCAGCCTCCCCACAGGCAGCAGCCACACGGGGTGCCCGGGGGCCCAGCGACTTCGCTCTTATCCTGGCTGAAGAGTGAGGGCACAGGAGAGAGCAGTGCCGGAAGCAGGATGGACCCGCGGCGGAACAGGGAGACGCTCGCAGGGCGGGCAGGAAGAGGGGAGCCGGTTCCTCCGGCACGGCTGGTGGTGCTGAAGCCACCCAAAAAAAGCGATATAGCTGCAGCACCTTCCAAGGGCATCACGCGTGGGAGGCGTGGCCGGGCTGGAGCCTCACCGTGCCCAGTTCTGTCCCGCCCCGTGGGACAGGTGGCGACTGACTCAGGCAGAAACATCCCAGCGTCATCGCTCCGCTTCCTGTCGCACCTCTGGGAACGCCCAGTGTCCCATCACACCTCTGATCCCTGCCAGGAACCGTGCTGCGGGTGCTCCACAGCCCCTCACCTGCCTCTCAGGTGGCACCGCAGGGGAGGAGGATGCTGCTTCCAGCTTCCAGCCCAGCCCAGCGCCAGCAGCTCGGCGGGTGGGAGGGAGTGGAAGAAGGATGCACCCCAGCTTGGTTTACATGAAGCTGTCAGGCTGATGCTGCCCAGGCATGGACAAACCGCCCCACGCCAAGTAGCTCCATCAGCACTGGGAACAGGATTCCCAGCAGGCAGGGGGACGGGGGGCAAAGGATGTGCAGAGCCACTCGGCACTCCTTCAAAGCCCAGGGTGATTGGGAACCCCTGCACAGCAGGGCAGAGAGGGCACGGTCACCAGTGGGCAGGACAGGTCACAGGAGCAGGACAGCCCACAGAGCACCAGGTCACAGCGGGACGTGGGCTCTGACACCAACCAGTGTGCCTGTTGGACAGGCCTCATAGAAATCACAGAATCATTTTGGTTGGTAAAGACCTTTAAAATCATGGAGTCCAACCATTAACCTGGTAGTGCCAAGTCCACCACTACACCACGTCCCTCAGCACCACATCTACAGGTCGGTGTCACCTTCACCTCTCCCCTCCCCTGTGCAGAGGAGCCAGCCAGGCAGGGCGCTCGGCAGCACTGTGCCGGCCACACACTGCCCCACAGAGCTTGCTGCACGGGGTGGGACAGAAGAGCTTTGCTGACACCCACTACGTGTAGAGTCCAGACCCAGCCCCGTGGCAGAGCACCCACATCCTCGTCGGGGTGCCAGGATGCCCAGGTGGGCTGGGGATGCCTCCACAGCCAGTCTTTACCCGCTCCAACATGCTCCAAGGGAAGTCCGAATCCAGCGCGGGGAAAGACTGCTGGCTGGGAGCGCGTGGCGGGAAGGATAATCTGTTTAGGCTGCTGGCAGACGTAATCAGCCTGTCTCGGGTGGAGGCAGGGCTTGTTTTGTTCAGACTTGGCAACTGAGCGGGAAGGCGAAAAAAAATGGACCATAGCAGCAGAGCTTTAGCCTCTGCCTCCAGCACTGAACTCAGAGAGCCCCGTGCACAGGGGAAGTGGTGCCAGGACTTCCAGCAGCCCCACGAGAAAACCACGTCCCCAGCCTGGCCCGTAACGTGGGTGACCCACGGTAAGTCTTGTCCCACCACCTTTAGGGGTTCAGTCCCAATATTCACCCAAGGATCAGTGACAGCAGCTCCTGCTGCCCCCTGCACCCGGGGGAGCACCACGGGGTCACAGCCCTCAGCCAGACCCCAAGGAGAACACGGACCCAGCGTTGGGACAGCAAGGTCACTGTCCCCTGTGCACTGACTCCTGAACCACTCAGGGCTCCCAAGAGGCACGGACCCGTTTCTGGCACAGCTCAAGGGGAAAGTCACCACAAACGCTGTGGTCGTAACCTCAGAAGAGGAAATTTGGGTGGTTTCAGCTCGGCTCAGCTGGTTTGCACACCTTGGAGCCAGAGACAACATCGCCCATAGGCGAGGCGGGGCAGTTTTTTAGGAATGGGGAAGGTGACAGGGTGTTTGGGGAGGGAGCGGGACGTGACACCCAAGCAGACTTTCCTCCCCACAGCACAGCTTCTAGGAAGGGGGAGATGGGCACCGCTGAAGATCCTGCCCACACAGACCCCTGGAGACCCACGGGAGGCTCTGCAAGCAGTGTTGTGCAAGCCCATGCTCTGTGGCAACCCCAGGGGCCGGGGAGGTAGCCCAGCCTCAGCGGTTAAACTGCCTACATCTTGGTTTCCCTGCATGTACAGCATCTCCCTGCTGCTGTGTGGCGCTTGGAGACAGATCGGGGCCAAATCCCAGCACAGGAGGGTGTCAGTGGGCATCCACAACTGCTCCTGGTATGAAAGCACTCTCCATCCCCCTGCTCCACATCCAGGTGACTGCTCGCTGCCCCTGGGCTTAGCCAAGCGGTGCTTTTACAATTATAGAATCATTCTGCTTGGAAGAAAACTTTCAGATCATCAAGTCCAACCATTCCCCAGCACTGCTAGGTCCCCACTGCCCCGTGTCCCTCACACCACATCTCCACGGCTTGGAAACCCCTCCAGGGATGGGGACTCCACCACTGCCCTGGGCAGCCT
>NW_008603950.1:2873-3190 GCF_000691845.1 Merops nubicus | reverse complement strand
ACACTTGTGCTCTAGACCCTGCCCCAGCTTCATTGCCCTTCTCTGGACACACTCCAGCACCAAAATGTCCTGTTGCAGTGAGGGGCCCTGGCTTTTTCCAGGGAGAGACCTGGGAAGCTCCTGGGGACAGCCCTGGATGGGTGGAGACAGCCTCTTTTCCATCCACCTCCCACCCTGCTCCAAAACCACACTTGCACAGCACAGGCATGACCCAGCTGCTGCCACTAAAGCTGCAAACTGCCCAGGCCAGGCTGTCTCACCACCAGCACACCTCACCGTGCAGGAAGAGGCCAAACCAGACCGGACAGACTGGACTG
>NW_008603950.1:380-2759 GCF_000691845.1 Merops nubicus | reverse complement strand
CCCAGCCGTTGGCAAACCCCAAGGAAAGGAGCTGCCCGGGCAGTTTGCTGCGTGGGCAGCAGGAGTGACCGACCGACCGGAGGAACAGGAAGGGGAAAGGTTGAATTCACCCTCGGAGCAAAGAGCCCAGCTCTGGCCCCAGGGCTGCGCTCGGGTCCGCGCGCCATCGGCTCAGGCAGTCGGAGAGAGAGCAGGAAGAGGGTGACAACGGCGTGCACGGGCAATCTGGCAAACAGCAGCAAATGGGGAGGAAGGGGCTTTGCAATCCCAGCTCGCCCTCCTCGAGCAGCCCCAAGGCCTGGCGTGCCCCGTGGTGAGCAGCCCTATCTAACCACCTCCCACGACGGGGCTCCCGCAGCGCCCGGCAGCAGACACAACATCTCTCCGGAGCGCCGGGGAGGGGATTTATCACTTCCTCGGGTGCCAGAGCAGATAAGGTGTGGCGCCATGCAAAAAACCAGCAGCAAATCAGTGTGCAAAGGGGACACTTCTCCAGCACCCAAAGGCACCGACGTGTCTCTCCCCTCTGGCCACGCTGAGGGTTAAGTGCACCCAAAGCTGACCCCAGCATCCAAGTGCTGGATGTTGGGGACATTCCTCCCAAGCCCCTGCTGCCCTCACGTCACTCTCCCAGGGTAGGACTCTGCCTGTGTGGGACAGTCACCACAGCCCTGCCCAACCCAGCTTGTCTGGCTGTTTCCCCCAGGTCCCTGCCCGCTGCAGCCACCAACAGAGGCGACTTTGACATTTGCAGAGAAATCTCCCCCTGTTCTGTCCTAGGAACTAGTGAAGTCCAGGCAGATTTTTGCAGCATGATACAAGCAGCTGGGAGCAGGGAATGCAAGCACAGGGGCTGCTTTCCTGAAAAAAAAAAAAAAAAAAGGGAGGGGGCCTTTTCCTCCCCCAGGGAGCAGGGGATGGTGTCAAATGTGTGCCCAGGACATGATTCTTCACCCTGCCACCCTTTGGACAACGCCCAGAGCGAGGATAAGAGCCCAGCCCAGGGCATCCCAGCCCCACCGATGCAATGCTCCAGAGCAAAGCCAAGCCTGTGACCCAGCACCAACACCCTCCAGTCCCAGAGCTGCTGGTGGATGGCTCTTCCGTGTCCAGAACAGTACGACAGTGATGTCCAACAGAGGAGAGATGGAAACAACCACCCACCCCCCCACACACACTGCTAGGCAGGGGTGTCACAGGCTGGGGCGGGAAGAGGCAGTGGGAAAAGTTTGTGAGTTCCATTTTATAACCGGGTGGTCCTCTGGGCATCCATGCCACCATCTCAAAGGAAAAAAAAGACACTGGTAGCTGGAAAGACGTCCTCAAATTCCTCTATCTGTGCCAGTCCCCATGCCCCGAGAGAGCACATGCATGGAAGAAATTAAAAGCAACTGCTTTACGCTCTGCTCTTCTTCCAATTCAGGCCAAGTGTAGTTTTGAGGTTAATTCCCAGCCTGTTCCTGTCGTGGGGGCTGCATCCTCCTCACAGACCAAAGACAGCCACGTGCAGAGACAGCTCGGTCTGGGGCAGCCAGCAGAGAGAGCAGGGACCCCACAGGGACACCCCCATGGCCCTGCAGAGCCCTGGGTGGGTTCCTCGGGAAAAGGGTCCCACTGGCCAAGCCAGCTGTCTCCTGGAGATGGAACAGAGTCCCCAGACACTGTCCCTCCTCCCAGGGTAGGCTCTGGAAAGCTGGCCTCCACATGAGGTCTGCAGGAGGTTAGAGGGGACTGTGCAGTGCCAGTGCAGGCACGTCATGCCAGGGAAGAGGGAATTCCCACGGACTGGGAAATTTCCCCCTTGCTGGGAAAGGGGCAGCGCAAGAGGAGGAGCCAGGACAGAGCCATCAACATCACTGTGTCTGTCAGGGAGCACGGGCCAGATCCTGCCACCACACAGGATCACGGTGCTCTGAGCACCCACGCCAGGGCTCAGCCTCATCAGAGCAGACCCACAGCAACAGATGTTTTCCAAAGTGGGGGGCAGACACAACAACTGACTCAGTTTTTCCCACGCCATGAAGCACCCCAGAAAGTCAAAATACAGGGCAGGGCGGTCAAGGGCACATCACCTCCCACCTGCAATCCTGGGGAGGGGACAGCCAGGGCTCCAGTGGGACCACATGCAGCCACCCCCAGTCACACCAACCCCTGTCCAGCAGCACAGGCACACACAAAAACAACTCGTGAACGCAGCGCTCCCGGGATTAGGGACTTAGCGGCCGCGCAGCCCTTTGAAGTTGGAAGCGCCAAGTCTGATTATTATTAGAGAGCTCCAGCTCATTAATCCTGATGTTTGGGGCTGAACTTCCCCCTCCCAGCCCCATTCCTAATTCTGTTCCTGAGTACAACGTGAATCCACTACTACCTCTAAATAGT
>NW_008603950.1:0-349 GCF_000691845.1 Merops nubicus | reverse complement strand
GTGTTGACGCGTTGTAACCACCCCCCAGCCTCTGCCCCCGAGCGGCTCCGGCGCCCCAGAACACCCCGGGAAGAAGGAGGGGCAGCTCCTAACACCATCTAGGTATTTTTATTATATAAAAATCCAAAAAAGACACAACTGCGTAAGCGTGAAGTACCTTCACCTTTCCTGCAAGCCAAGTCGAAAGGTCAGATGACTCAAAAAGACTTTTCCAACCTGACTAGGTGATCGCCAGCATGGTCCCTGTCTATGGGGGGAGTGGGACACGCCGAGCACAGAGCCCCCTGTTGCAACGTGGGTCCCCCCCACCCAAACCAAGCTTAAAAAACAAATGAAAGAGGAAAAAAAA
>NW_008603949.1:37157-65419 GCF_000691845.1 Merops nubicus | reverse complement strand
TCTCAGCACTGCCTCCAGGAGGATCTGTTCCATAACATGAATTTGACATCCTAGTGCACTCTTTCTCCTGCTACAAAACCGTTGGCAATGCACACAGTGGTGGATCCACACTGTATTTGGGAACAGCTCTTGCACTCGGAACAGCAACTTTTGGTACAGACTTTGTGCAATCCCTGCATACAACTTCTTTTGAAGAACGCTCACTGCGATCAGTGATGCTGTCCTAGAAAAGAAGATTTTCTTGCTTATTTTTTTGAGAGGGAGCTCTTTTTTCACATTGCTTTTATAATTTCTCTTTGATCATCTTGAAACCAGACCTCTAAGTGAACAGCATTAACAGTGTTTATACTGGCTTGACATTATTTCAGCCTATACTGTTGCTTAGTCAATTTGACTAGCAAAGATCATAGTTCTCTTTAAAGTCATACCTCATTCAAGCAGGACACACTATCTAGTGTATAGTGCAATTTATTGGTTTTTATTTTTTGGTTGGCTGGTTTGGTTTTACGCAGGTGTGTTTTGTTCTGTTTTGTTTTTCGCAGGGTGTTTCCAGAAGGCCTTTCTAGCTTGGCTGGGGGTGTTTGTTGGCTCATACTTTCCTTCCCCCCCCCCCCACACACACACACTGGGGTCAAGTGAAAATCCTTTTGAAAGTAGATGGGCTGGATTTTTAACATACTCTTTGGCCCTTCTGCTTGACAGGTTTCTATTCTTATTTACTGATACAGAAAATAACTGACTAAGAGACTAGATCTTTAAAGGGAACAAGATGGGTGTTGAGAGTATGTAAGAACTGAAAAAAATAATTTACCTCAACAATCCAAATGATGTGGTGTTATAAAGACACATTCATTGCACCACATTGACTCCTTGAACCAGTATTGTTTATTTGGAGAGAATGAAGGAATATTGATTTTAATACGGACATCATGTGTCTAGTATTGATGGTAGTGGTCTTTTTATGTTCTTGGAAAATCTTTCTAAACCTTACTTGTTTAAACTGGTCAGGTCTTCTTCTACTGAACCATTTAATTTTATTTTTTTTTTTAAGTAGCTGCCAATTTTGTTAAAAGCAAGAATAAGTTAATCCTAAAAAAAAATGCAGATGTGCTCATCAATATGAATATGTATGTCTGTACATACAATCACATATATCTGTATTATATATAAGACAGTTTAACCATCCAGTCCTGCAGACTTGTAGCTCACGTGTGGCAGAGCATAAAGACTATACTGCCTTATATAAGTTCTGAAATCTTGGCTTCAGAGAGGCCAAGTACAGAACTTAAGAAGTACCTTTAGTTCTACTGATTTTTCTTGTCTTCAGAAACCTTGCAGCAAAAGTTTCTTTAGAAAAACTCTATCAGCCAACAGTTTCACTTTGTAGTTGTTTGTGAAGCTATTGGAACAGTTAAGACCAGCAGACAAACATCCTTGCTGCACATTCTGATGCTTTCCTAACATATCCTAAGGAAGGGCAGTCCTGGACAGCACAACCACTGCAGGATCCTCATCGGTTTGGAAACATGTATATTTAAATATCAGAACCTGAATTTTATCTTCTAGTTTTGAGACTGAAACTCCCACAACATGCTGCTGTGCTAAGAACATGTCTGTGAAAAAAAGGCTTTTCTTTAAAAAAAAAATAATCTCCCCCAAAATACAGAGCAGATGGATTTTTTTGAAGTTATTAGATATTTACCAAGTATGGAAAAGTTTATTTGTTAAGTTACACTGGCAGTTCAACAGAGCAACACATGATGGTGGTGCCAACACATGTGGACTTCCCAGAGAAAAACATAGAAATAACTGCCAGAAGGAACTGATGGTGAAATACCTGTGGATCTCTTTCCTAGTATTCCCAGTCTCAAGTAACTCCCTTGTGCTCCATGTATGGACTATGTGCTTGAGAGAGATCTTGTGTTTTACATGCTACAGTCTTCCAAGAGGAAGAAGAGAGTAAACCCAAACCAGCTGGTAGGTCCTAAAGGTTCATGGTGAGATCATGATGAAAGGGGTCGCTCTCTGCTGGGACCAGTGCTGTTTGCTATCTTCATCAATAACGTGGTGGACTTGCAGGCACCCTCAGCAAATGTGTGGGTGACACCAAGCTGAGTGGTGCTGTTGATAGGCTAGAGGGGAGGGATGTCATCCAGAGGGACCAGACAGCTTGAGGAGTGTGGTCAGGTGATGAACCTCATGAAGTTCAACAAGGCCAAGGTCCTGCATCTCGTTGGGGCCATCACTGATATTGGTACAGACTGGAGGACAAATTGGTTGAGAGATGAATGAAATAGTAAGTGAGTATTTTTATATTTGTGGCATAATATCTAAAGGATTAATTTTATAGAGGAAGTTGAGAAAAGTAAAAAAATGCTTTTCTGATTAGTAACATCTTTGTTTCTCTCCCTGGGAGAAGCTGACATTGACTCAAGAATGTTCTTTTCCCCCACATCTGTTTGCTGTTGTATATTTTGAAGATTTGATCACCTCATTTACCTTTAAAGACATGGTATGGCCTAGGAGAAGGGAGATATAGAAACCAAGTGCATCATACACATCATATCCCAGGCCTTTTTTGTGCTCCACTGATAGTGGAAATTTAAGCCCTTGTGTAAACTGGTGACTACAGAAGTATCCAAAGCATGCAATCAGATGCCACATAGACTGTTACTCTATAGGTAATGAGCAAAAATACAGATATACTCTGTGCTCACAAGTTCATCAGGGCAATTTATAGTATTTCTCTTTCATACCGTACCTGTCTCTTCCTTTGGATTCTTAAGATCCTTTTGGGTACAATACTGAAAGGAAAAAAGTGGCCTTCATCTCAAGGTCACTTTCCTACTTGATAGCAACTGCCCTCCAAAGGGTGCATAATTAGTACTTTTATTACCTTGATTTAGCAATTTAGTTGGTTTTTCCCTACATGCTATAGATTATTTCATGTGTTATGAGTTCATTTCTTTTTTTCCTGTTCTCTAAACTACTGCTTTCTACAACTGTTTCATCATTGTTAAAAATCATTTATATAGCACCGTAAATTAGACACTTTACAAGCACAGAGTAAGATACTGCCTTTGCCCAAAACCAGTTTATGGTTCAGACACATCCTTGATTTCCAGTGTACCTTTTTTGACTTAACACAATGGCCTGGGAATTTTAATGTGGATTACATTAATCTCCTGTTTTATTCCTACACCTTTTCATGATCAAATTATGGCAAATACAACTGTATGCCTCAATTTCTGTGATGTGGATAACTAATCATGTCTTTGCTGCTTAGCGTAAAGGTGTTGTAAACACTTCTGCTGAGTAATAATTCCAGGCACACATTTTTGTGCATATACATTTGCATCTAAATGCTGCAGGCACTGGGGAAAAAAAAAAATCATCAGACTTTTGATAATTCAGCTCCCCACCCCCCATTCTTTTGTTCTTCATACTGTAACCGACATTTCCATTTTTTGTAATAGGAAACCCCACAAATTTTCATGTGATATTGCCACAGTGCCCAGGTAAAAACTTGACACTGAGTTCTGTAGTGATGTTTGAAAAGGTAGTTTGCTTTTTGAGTTTGTATCATTTGCTGTATCTTGTACCTGGCCTACAGTCCTGATTCCACTAAAGGGCACTGTTAAAATCTATTTGTAGTTACTGTTTAACTTGAAAATAGTGGCAAATGTTTTCTGATATTTACCTGAAAAGTAGCAGTCCAAAATACAACAGAAGAATTGTTACTGTAATTACTTACTATTCTTCCTTCACCTTAAAAACAAACAAACAAACAAAAAAACCCCAACCAAACAAACAATGAAACAAATGTAAATCCAGAAAAGGCTATAACCTGATATACCAACTTAATTTATTCTAAGTCCTTGAAAAGTCTGAGTTGTGGGTGCTGCTCATCTTCCTAGTCATATGCTCAGACAGCACTATGGAGTCCAGTATGGGAGTGTGGGTTTTTCAGTTGTGATAATCTTAATTCCAGAGTATCTGTTATCCAGGTTATAGAGGCAGGAAAATATTTTGAATATTCATCAGTGACTAAAATATAATGAAACTTTTTTGAAGTCATATGTATCCAAACTGTATGATTTTTTTTTCCCCAGCTGACACCAGAGCAGGGCAGTCATGGTGTGCTGACAAAGCCACGCAGTTCTCACTGCTCTCAAAATAGTAAGGAGTGCTTCCTGGACAGTTTTCAGACCTAATGGCTGTAGAGAAAAAAGTTTCCTTTCCCTGTACAATACATTAAAATTGTGATACCTCTGACCCAAAATAATTTTAAAAAATGCCTTTTTTTTTACTTATTTCTTGTTTTGAAAAGGTATTAGAGACTTACCCTAGATAATATGTAATGGTGTTAGGTTCTACTTAAATATCAGGAAGAATTTTACCATTTTTAGAGGGCTCTGTGGCTTATATGATACTAACTATATAACAGTATGAAAATCATTAGCTTTTATTTGTATTCACAGAAATTTTCTTAGGGTTTTCATTTTCCTCTCTATAATAAATATGTGTTCTTTTTAGGATGAGAAGCAAAACCTATAAAACTAACCAAAAATAACTGACTTGACCTCATTGTAATAAACACATCCCCCCACATTTTTTTCTGCAATGTTAAACCTGAAGCTGATCTGTTGTTGCTGAGGTTTGGTTTGTTTTTTTTTTTTTTTCATTTCCCACTTTACTCTTCAGGAAGTGTATCTAGGAATAATGGAAAATTACTATATAGACCAAAAATGATTTATGTAGATGAAACCAGAGGTGACATGAAAGGGCCATAGTGTTCATGAATCAGTGAACAGCAGTCAGTTAAAAAGGCTGATAAAAATCATTATAAATAAATTCTACTAAAATGCTCCTGTGATAAATTCTTCATTGCATTAATTAGCTCTTCACTACCTCCCAGCTACTGCTTTCTGCTCCTGATGGCACTGAACAGTCTCCTTCAGCAGCTACACACTTGAAGGACTGGGGAGAGAACTACCACCATGTGGTTATGGGGAGAAGGGTGATATGAAAACAAGTCTCTTTCCACTGCCTATTATTATCAGGAGTAATTGTGGGGAATGAGAAACTTGCTATATAAACGACCTCTTCCACCAAAGCCAAAGGCCAATGATAAGAGGCATCTGAAAATCAAAATAAAATCAGTCACCACGGCTCTTTTCTTTGTGTACACACAACCTCGAGCTATTGTAACAACACACTGATATAGACTGAGATGCATTTAAAGTAAAATAGTGACTGAAACTTTAAAAGAAATAAAAAAATCTAGAAATCTTATTAACACTTCAATAATTACTTGTTTCAAAAGTTATGTCAGTATGTTCTGTGGTTAGCCAAGTTCTCATCGAAAATGTTCAAGCATTTTTAAAAATTAATGAATGTGTGCATGGAAAACAACATTGTAAAAATTATAGCTAAGTGATCACACACAACTCTGACTATTCAGAAGAACAACTCATATAGTTCCTGTGGTGGGGGGTGCTAAGGATCTCACCCGGGTGTAGCTGTGAGAAGACAGCTTCTCTGTTGTTGATCATTCTCCCAGAAGGCTCTCTAGGAACCATCAGCTGGAATCACTATAAACACAATTGGTTTGAAAAAATATATTAATTTCTATTCTCTGTGCTATTCAGGTATTTCCCAGGATGCTGTCATTCCTAATCTGAAGAATCATAGAATAGTCCAGGTTGGCAGGGACGTTGAAAGATCATCTGGTCCAACCTTTAGAAAAGATTGAAAGAAAAAAAATAAAGCTGTTGAATGAAACAGTATTTCTACATTTGCTTCCGAATCATCCAAGCTCTATTTTGAAAGCACTGGAAAATGCTGAACTTATTAAAAATAGGAAAAAAGTTTCGGTATGCAACTGTAATCATACTGCAATTAGGATGATAATGTGGAGAAAACTCAGTTGAAACAAGCAGTTTTGCCATCATTACAGTAACTAGCAAAAGCAGGGTTGTGTTCCTGCATATTTTTCTAAGCTCAATTCCACCCATAATGCTTGTCCTGTTCCTGCATCATTGCTCTGTGGCTGAAACTAAAGCACAGTAAAGCACTCTGTACTTCCTGTGGCTCATTACATGGAGCACTTGGTTAGTTGTATGGCTTGACATTTGCCTTTTTTGCCTAGTTAGTGCTGGAGACACAGGGAGTGCTCCTGCAGTCCCTTGCCAGGTGGTGTAAACTGCATTGGAATTTGTAACATAGAACCTGTCTTAAAAGATGTATCTTAGGCTATGAAAATTTTAGCGTTCTGTTTAATTCTGTGTTTGTGCTCTCTGACTTGGGTGTTTGGGTGTCCATAATCCTGGAAGACCTTAGTTCAGAACATTTAGCTAATGTGGAGACTCACTCACTGTACAGACAGCATCTGATTTTAATGCTCAGAGGGAAACAATGCAAAGTATCACCACTGAGCAGCCATATGGGCTTTTATGCAATGCAATACTGCAGCCCAGGAGTCTTTCTGCCTGTAAAGAATTGCAATAATGAGCTGTACTCACTTAGAATTTCCTTGTTTGAAGTGCAGGTCATAATGGAAAACAAGCCTTGCCTAGTTACCACTTTGCTGTGTATGTAACGTGTGCTTTGGGTATGTTAACTACACAGAAGCAGGACAGGCATTTCTGAATGTTCTTTGCCATTTTCCTATATTGGCATGCTATATTTTTTTTTAAAAAATCAAAGTATCTTTTCAAACGCTTTAATATGGTTTATTTGCAATGATCACCTTGCAAAGATCCTGTTGTGCAGGAAGGTCTTGCTCAGTGAAAAAGCAGTAAGAAACTGTGATGCCTTTGATCAGTTTTGCAATTTACTTTTGTGCGTGGAGCCCAGCCGAGACTAAAGCAGTTGCTAAGAAAAGCAACAGTGGTACTGTTAGCTAAGGTTTGGTCCCAGAGACACTGCTCCTTTTTCATAGGTGCATAGGTTTCTTTGAAGTCAAAAGCAGCAGATATTCACTCTGCTACTTGCTGATGCTCTCTTTTAGTCCACTCAAAGTATCAACAACCTTTTGTCATGTGGAGTGCTTCAGAACCGGAGTAATCTCGGGCTGCATCAAACTGTTGCCACTGTGTTAGTGATTTGTCTGTGATGAACGATGGAACTGTGAAGCAAGGGAGAATTGCTCCTTGTGGTACTACTGGAGAATTTCCCTCCTAAGCAAAAAGGTAAATAGTTTTCACATGTACTTAAAAGTGGGTATTTCCAGCTTATGCTACCAGAAGAATCAACATTTTGGTTTCAGAGTGAGATTATATTTCTCTAATTTCACTGTCTTCAGAACAGGATGTAATTTGTTTCGGTGTTGGTATGTTTGCTGTTGGAAATGGTTAACTTTGTATTTTGTTGCTGGGAAAGAAATACCCAACTGATGTGAACCACGAACCCCTTAGGAAAATAGGAAATACATAGATTCAGAGCACAAATTAAATATTTAGTGTACAGGCTGGGTCCTGCCTAATGGAGAGTGTCTGAGGTAAGCGTGGCATCCCTAATGTACAGTCAATTTAAAAACTGAAGCAAAGGGCAGCTAATGCAAGGAGACAGTATGGTGAGTATTTTGATTTCAGACAAAGGGGAAGAATTGTATAGTGAGTGAACTTTGTAATTGTGAGAACGCGTGGTCAGGGAATCCAGCTTCATTTTGCTGAAGGAATTCCTGATGGCACCAGAAGGCAGTGGGGTGGACTGAAGTATGCACAGGTTTGCTTAGTGGTTAGTTTATTGTCCTTTTGGTGGCTGTGCAAGTGGGTACAGAATCAGAGGACTGACCTGCTTTGTAATGCTTGATACACAGGCAAAAATATTGAAAATGTGACCCTTTGCAGTAAACTGGAAAACTCCCAAATACTCCTAATACTCCCAAAACGATAAGACTAGGGGAAAAAAATCATTCCTATGCTGGGGATGTTGGAAGGGGTATAGTGACCTAGTTATCATCTGCCAGCACGGTGGGAGAGGCGAGGCAGAAGTCTGTTGTCTCCGTGTGTGCCTTGGAGCAATGTTCTGTGCAGTTCCCTAGGCAGGGGTTTACAGCTGCTTTACTGTGCAGAACTACTCTAAATCCATGTACTTCTTAACAGGTAGTTGTGTGTTGCACTTAACTTACTTTTAGACATACTTGTTCTTCAAAAACAAACATCTCCTATTTAAAGAATTTCAAAATCTAGAGTCTTTGTCCTTTTAAGCATTCGGTGTGAACAGAACAGACCATGGGTAACTGTGTGCAGATCCATTCACAGATACATAATACTCTGAGACAGCAGGAAGAGGTTCCTTCTGCCAGAGTTCCACCAGGCACTCTTCACCTTATTTTGTCTCTTGAAATTCCATGGGTTCCCTCACATAGTTTGGACTGATGGGCAAAAGTTTCTCACTATATTTGAAGTGATCTCAAATTGTTTTGAGATCACTTCTGAAAATCAGAACCGTTTGGGCATACGTGTGCCTATAGCATGTTGCACATATTCAGAGAACACTGATGCAGCCTTAACTATTGTCTCACTACTGATTTGTCATTAAAATACAAATGGTTCCAGTAAATGTCAAAGGTTTCTGGAAAAAACATGGTCTGAGATCTATTAAAGGGGGTTGCTTGATGAGTCTCATGGTAGCAGCCAAAAACAAAAAAACAAAGGGCTATGGAGAATACATGCAGACATAAGATGATGGAGAGAGTCCTACAAGACACAAAATGGAAGGCAGGCAAAGATGCCCTAAGTGGTTTTGTGGTCTGGAAGGCAGCCAAAGAGGGATTGATTTATTAAAGAGCAGCATCACAGTTTCCTTTTCTCCATGTGATGGTGCATTAGAGCACCTCGATCAGTCTCTGATTTTCTTGAGAATGCAGAATGGGAATCTCGAATTAAACTCCAACAGAAGATTCTGAAGCCAGTTACTTCCCAGACCTATGCCACTGCCAGACCATCACTTTGGCTGTGTATCTGATTGGAGGATTCAGTATGTGAACTATCTGCTGGGGATTGCATATATGAGTTCCCTGATTATTAAACATAGTGCCTACTTGTGTGAAGAGTACCCTAGCAAAACTCTTCCATCATGGCAAAAACTAGCTTCAGTGAGACAGGTAATCTAGAAATCATGAGTCACCAGTTAAAACTGTCACATTTGGCTGTTTTGTTATCCGAGTTAACTCAGTGCTGTTCTTGCAGACTGGTAATATACTGGGATCTTCTTTTCTGTTGCTCTTCTATTACTTCTTTTCTCTTACACATTTGCACTCTGAATGTCCATACGCTGCCATTTCTTTTCCTTCATTCAGTGCCTCCCTAAAATAATACCCTCTGCCTCCTTGCTTGTCACTTGACCTGCCTGGAGATGGGCAATATCTGCCTTCACCAGGGCTTTGGTGTAGAAACCTTTCTGATGTTGTGAGATCCTGCACAGCATAATGGCAGGTCTCATCCTGGCGTTCCTCCCAAGGCAGAGGATTTGAGGTGGCAGAGGAGCAGTGAGTCTCTTGGCTGGTGTGACAGTGCTGCTGACTTCAGCGGTACTGTTGCAGCCTCAGAGGAGGAGGGGTGCTCTTGGCACATGCTGCTCTGTAGATATGAGTGCCCCTCACCAAATGAAAACAATGATGCAACTAACCCTCAGTTACAAGGCTGTTCTCACCTCGTTAGAAAACAAGTGTGAGGAGGAGACTGAGCATGAATTCCTTCTGTCAGCTGTGGAGTCAGAAATAACAACTGCTAGGTTTGCTGTGATAAGTTCTTTGTGATGACTTGCTGAAAGGCAGGCTGCCTCATGATTTACTCAACTATTATAAGTGATAAAACTGATCCATTTCTTATCATCCAGTGCATAAAGACTTCAGGATTTAAGGAGCTTGCACTAAATAACAAAGCAATTTATAAACTCATAAACTAAAAATTACATGGAAGTAGTCCTTAAGTAATTGATAATAGCAACCTTTTATCATATTAGCGATGATTATCAAATGTTAACCCCAAGTACCCTTTTTAAAACAAAATCCTACCTTAGGAAAGTTATAATTACTTAAAAATAAAGGAGTCGTGGAATTAACTTAATATCAATGTATTGTGCAAGTGAGGCAGGCTTTATTTATCTGGGTGTCATACCTGCCCCTCCCCTTCAGGTCCCTACATCAGCTGATTTATGCAGAAGCATGTTGGCTGGCATTAACTGAGGAATGATACTAGTTGGCTCTACTACTGGGTCAAAGACCTTTATCCAAAGCAAATTTAAGTATAGTATCTTGAAAAGAGAATCTTCCTGTGTTTCATTAAACAGAAAATAGTTAGCAGTAGTTGGTTTCAGATTAACCTGTCCTAAAGAGAATATAATTTTGTCCTGCTGTGAAAATGGAAATACCCTGTACCAGATTTTAAAAAAATACATTATTTTTATAAAATTTTTTGAATCAGAGTGTTTATCAGCAATGTAAGGAAGACATTGATTGCAGCTGAGAAACATTTGCCTGGTGATAATTTTTCTGATGACACTTTATTTTGACTCAAGTATCCTGAGTTTTTAAATTATTTCACTCAACCTTATTCAACTAGTATAAGTTCTCAAGGAATAGATATATTGGGATCCACTTGATGCCAGTACTCCATATTTGATGTCCTACATGCTTTTTAAAGTGTGACTGGTTAAGTGCTGAAACAGATCTGTTTCTTTTTGTTATCTGCATAGCGTAGACCCTAAAATCAAGGTGAAGGTTTGCAAAAACACCTGGGTAGTATCTAGGAAAAGAAAACTGGAGAAACACAATAACATTTAAGGAAATTTAATTAAAACAGTGTTTTCTAATAGCCAGTAAATTCTGATCCCGCTGTCCTTGTGTTAATTCTCCAAGAAAGAATTTTGTGAGCTTTTATTTTCCTTTCACAGGCTTTATTCTAAGTGAAGTCCATCATCATCCCATAGTGACACCACCACCCCCACCCGATCAGAACTGAAGCTGGATCCCAGTTATGACAGCTTAAAAACAGGAGAGGGTATGTGAGGTTTTCCTGTAGCTGCCAGAGATTTCCATGTCAGAACTATTGGCTGAATCTGTTCTCACTAAAAGCAGTGGAGAAGTAACAACAATATAGCACCTGTCATTGAAATTATGGACAAGGGATTGAGCTGCTACCAGTCAAACAATGTTCACTGATAATTTTGCTTCATTGTAGTCTATTGGTTACATTAAGAGTCTTGTTAGGATAGAACATTTGAACGTTGGAAGAAATAAACAGCTCACTTTGTTACAGAAATGGCACAAATTAAGTGTATGTACCAAGGAAAGGGTCAGACCCCTCATATTTTATTCACTATTACCTTGCTATGCTAAGAAAAGGGAAAACAAGTTTTGTATGTCTGGTTCTGTGTGAGCCCATGATCTCTAGATCCCATGTATGTGCCATGTATTCTAAGGTGAGAGGAAGCTCCCATCTGTCTCCACTCCGCTTGTTACTCCTTGAACTATACACTGAACACAATTCATCAGACAGCCAGAAATCCTGACTCAGTATTGTAAATTGTGTTGATGTCTGATGACCAAATTGTTGGCTAGTTGCTCCTAAGGTTTTCCTGGGACAATATTCTGACCTTGCTATACAGCAAATGAGCAGAGAAACTAATTTCTTGCATCAAAAGCAACAGAAGTGCTAAAGTAATAGAAATTAATTGGAAATTTAAAAAAAAAAAAGTGTCTGGTGTAAACATGGGATAGTTTATAAAGCAACTGAACTATACATGAAGTTGCACTTGGATTGCCCTTCCACAGTTAAGCTGAAATCCAGCAAGTAAAAGCTAAAAGTAACCCAAGAGCAACCCCCTTAAAACTGCAGTGAATTAAGAGCAGATAAAGTGCTTGTTCTGGTACCATACCTCCTAAACATTGCCATTTTTCCTTTCATAAATAGCCATGATAGGTGAGGCTTTAAGGTGTGGAAATTGAGCACAAACACCAGTATTTCTAGTTCTCTAAATGTTTCAAATACTTTTTTGGTACTCTGGGTAAATAATGTGAGATTTTAGTGTTGTTGCAGCTCATGTATCATGTGCCTGGTTGGTATCTTGTCTTGGTGGAGAAGCCTAAGTGGAAAAAAACCCTCCCAAACCAGCTCATTACCAGTAATGTCAGTATAATCATTGCCAATACATTCCCTCCCTCCTTTATTAATCATTTATTAAAATATTATTAAACTCCCCTCACCCCTGGTTTAAATTCTGAAGTACATAGACTTCCACAGTCCCTTAATGAGTCCATGAAATAATGTGGACTCATTAAAGTCAATAAACGTTTTGTCTCTGCAATCTGTGAGTCAAATACAAGATTTCAATATCCTTCTATATGTTTATATATCACCTAGCAAAATAGGGACTGTAGCATTTAGCACTGAGATTACTTTAATATTCTTGTGGTTCCTAGGAATCTTACCTTGCAAGATGAGAAACTTAGTCTGCATTTTTTTATCTTCCAGTGCAGTAAGCAGCAATATTGATGCTATTTCCAATCTTCTGTGTCATTAATAAATATGCCAAGATATGTCCAAGAATTATGCTTCTTTAATAAGATTATGGAACTCTTAGAATCTAGAGCATGATTTTTTTTAAATGTGAGTTGTGTAGGTGCCAATAAGAATGTGCTGATCATATACGACTAATCTTCACTAATGGTTACACAACTTGTTTCAGTTTTGCTATTATCAACTATTTTTATCTTCGTATCTCACCAGGTTTTTGTGATTCCGTAGGCAAAATATATTAGGTTCTAACTGATTATAAAAGTTAAGGCTCTGGTCAGAGCTGGTACAGAAGTGCCATGCTCTGAGGCTAAAAGCCCATTGATGCCCCTATAGAAGAGCCTCATATGAGCACATTTGGTAGCATCAGAGGAAGGGGACATCATGTCACAGCAAATGGCATATAATTGTGTGTGAAATGGAGCTTTGGAACAAGAAGATATTTGTTCCAACATATTTGGAACAGCAAGATTCTCATTGATTTCAGTAGCCTTTGACCTGAACCCAGTGTCAGCTCTCTTGGACCAGCCTTTGTTAAACTGATCGTGGTCAGTACCTTTTATTTACTACTTTTGACACTGCTTGGAAATACAGAACATGTAAGAACTGACCTCAGCAAACAGGGTTTAGGTTCAACTCTAGCCATAGCTATAAAAGCTGGAGTAATATACCTGTTTTCAATCTTTTTATTCACCTTTTTTCTACTTGTGCAGAAACTACAGATGATCTCATGAACAAAGCATTTAATAATAGCTGTACTAAAAATAAAACACTTAAAATGAATAGTTTTGTGTAGCAGCATTAGAAACTGTTCTTCTTGTGTGAAGGAATAAGATATGACGAATGGAGTAACCAGTTTAGTAATGAAGAGAATTTAGAATACAGAAAGACCAGCTGAGAGCCTTGAGACACAATTCACTGAAGTTTTGCATGCTGCCTATGCTCAAAAACAGGGAAATTTTGATATAGAAGTGATTTATAGGCAATACCTGTGCAGAGTCTTTTATCATATTAATAAAATCTTTAACCAGTCTTTGAAAATTCTAAAGCCTTGTGTGTTCAGTTCAGGTGCACAGATCAGAAAGAACTGCTGGCTGGCAGATGTGCAGATACATTATCAGAAAATGTATTTTCAGCTTAACCAGGATAATCTAATTCATTCTAACGTGATATTTCAAGTTTATTATAGTGTAATTGAATACAGAAGAACACAGTGCACTATACACTAGACAAAATGAGGTGAAAGTGTACAGATTAAAGGTGACCAGGTTAGGCCTGTTAGATTGCTGAATGTTGGTGGATAAATTGGCAGATGATTTTAAACAACCCTAAACTGTAAACAAAAGGATGTTCTTATCCTTTTGAAGACCATCTTTCTGAAGCAAGTGGCACTAAACTTATTTAAAATTATCTTGCCCTTGCCCATTACTGTAAAAGTTATCACATTAGTGATGGGTACATTAAATCTTTCTTGTCTGCTTCCACTAAAATAGGCAACAACCTTTTACCTGGACACAGCATTTGGTAGATCAAGCTAGAACAGCTCTTTGTGTATAGATGTATCTCTTTATCTGTATAAACATCTCTATAAAAATCTTAGACTTGTCATATGAATTCATTCTTTCATTTCTCTATGCTAAATGAGCTTTAAAATGTATAGTGGCTCCTTGTGTTTTGAATTCACCCCAGTGGCAGGAGTCTTTAAGACTCTCCTGATCACCATTTGTTTAATGATATGGATTTTAGTTTGCTCCCCCCAGTCCTGCTTTGCTATTATGTCTCCTTGTGTTCGGCTGTTTCAGCAGGTGCCTATCCATTTGCCACCTGCCCTGGTGCAGTGAATGATTATGCAATTTAGTTAATGCATTTTAATTATTTAGGTGACATTTTACCTTGTATGGTTAGGCTGAATATGTAAATTGACTGGAGTCTTTAGTTAAAAAAGAATGACAATTTTTTGTCTTCAGAAGTGCACAGTCCATGACCAAAGACGATGAATAAGGAATCAAATGTAAAAATAAGACAAAAGTTTTGTTTAATGTCATCCCCATGACCATTTTTATACCTCCTCTTTTTGTGCATTTGTTGATTTATTGTCCATACATATATACTCTAGTAGTTGACAGCACTTAGCAGACAGTGTTTGCAGCTTTCTACAATACCCAAAGCATATTATGGTATGGGTGTGATATGCTGCCAGTTCACAGAGATAATTTTCAAAACCAGTAATACAGCCTAAAAAGTGACCAAAGCTTGACTCTCTTACATAATAAAATGGTTTCTCACCTGAGGATGCTGTTGATAGATATCCTAAACATATTGTGTGTTACAGTGAGACAGGTTAAATGAGTTAATAATACTTCCTTGTAGCAAATTATAAAAGTCTAAGCTGCAGTCAAAACCCCCGAGTCCCTTGCATACTCTTTCATTTACATGAAGTACCTTATATCAGATTTAACAAAAAAACCCCAACAATCCAGAGCTACTTATTGACCTTTGTTAAACATAAAAATCATGAGTCTTTCTTATTTTGATTGTAGAATAAGTATTATGACAAGAAAAAAAAAAACCTGCCGAAGCTAAATTCTCACGAGCACTTTTACTATCGTCTGCTTTACTGTTTGTCTTTCCCTGTTCCTCATGCTGGAGGTTATCTCCCAGCAGCACTACCAGCAGCAGCAATAGCACCGTGGAGTCAGTAGATGGCTGTAGAAAAGTACGTTGAGCACTCCTGTGTTAGCGTAATAAGATTGGGAAAGGCCTTGACCTGACTGGATGCGGCTTTTATCTGAAGTACGTTTAAAGAGATAAAGGAGAAGCAGGGTGCAGTACATGTTCCTTTCTTTTCTGTGGGAGATATGCTTTGAGTTTAAAAATTTCTCAAACGCCGGATTTGTGAACTGGGTCCTTTAGCGAGGAGAGGTAATGACTTGAGTGCCACTGGAGTCACCTGCTATTCTCTAATGATTCCCCCCCCCCCTCCGAGACGTCTTAGAAATCCTTCTATAAATTCCTACAGAGGGGGCGTCTGTAGATCCCATAATAACAATCAGGAAGTGGTAGATTCCCATTTATTTATTTATTTATTATTACTATTTTTTTCTTTTCCTGCTTTCTCTCCAATGTAGTTGGCTGCCTTTACTGCACGGATCTGCTCATTAAATAGATACACCAAGAAATGTTACCTAAGCAAGCTTGACAGAAAAGAAAGGACAGACTGAGTTAGGGAGAAAAAGGGAAGAAAAAAGACAGCCTGAAGGAAGTCACTTCACACGCAGAAAGAGCCACTGAACGAATGCTATTCTCATAAACAAACTAAAAAAAAAAAACCAAAAAAAAAACCTAACCAACCTTGTATAAGAAAAGAAGAGAACTGTGAGGACTTGACAGAAAAAGGCAAGATTTTCTACCCACTGTTTTCAGTTTTCCTTCCAGACATACTTGCTGAAGTAAGGAGACTTCTGTTTGCTGACAGAGCCCTTGTTTTCTTTCAAGATGATGATGTATTTGTGGGTAGGTAGCGTCTCTCTCCATGTCAATCTTTTATTAATAAATTAACTTTGGAACTGTAGATTTTAGCCTATAGTTACAGCATGTTTTCTGATATGTGAAGTGTGTGTATACTAGGATAGCCTAGTGTAGCTAGTGTACAGTACATGTGCTTGCATTTCCAATGGGAGTTTAAACAAACTGGTTCATTAAGCTGCAGTTTATTTTCGGGGTTTGCAGGATGTGGCATAGTGTGCTGCTTTCTTTTCGTTGCCTTAAAAAATGCTACAGTTGTATCTGTAAGATTCACTGTGTGATTCAGTCATAAAACGAATGCTGCATCACTTGTGGCTGTTCAGAATTTGCTTGCTTTGTAAGAAATGAAACTGTCGTAATGTCATTAAAACTTGCAATTTGTGTTACTTGACCTAGTTGTTTTTATATTAGTTGTCACCGTATTTCTTGGCTTTTGGAGTTTCTGGCAATTGACAATCACAGGTAAAGAAATAGATTAAATGTGCTTGTTCCTGTGGTTTTTATATTCAGCATTGTTCAGGTTCCTTGCAGCAAAATCCGCTCACCTTAAAAATCATGTTGTGCTGTGACACGTATATTGTGAATTAATGTAGCTGTTAACCTGTTAATTCATCCAGGTTTAGATAAGAAACATTTTTCCTTAAAAAAAATCCAAACCAACAAAACCCCCAAATAAACTGGTGAATGAATATATGCATAAAAAGCTTTTCTGTGTTCTCTTCAAAGCCTGTACATCTTCTGGGGAAATATTTTAACCTAATCTTATTTGACAATCTATTTATTTATTTAATTTAAATGTATTTAAAAATAGACAAGCTTGCAGCTAATCTGGGCCACCTTTGCAAAACAGGCTGCAAAGGAGCAACATTTGTGTCTTAAGAGATATTATCAGGAATTCAGGACTGCTTTTTGAAGTTGCTTGTAGTTCATGCTGTGAATCTCCCTTTATGGTTCCTTCTAATTTCTGTTGCCCCTCCAATGTATTGTAGTAACTTTTGTTATCTGTGCAAAAGGCACTGTATGCAGATTTTTAAGTTTCTTATTTCAGTTCTTCGACCTGTGCTATTATTTCAGGAGCTCACCAATCACTGAACCTTATGATTTTGTCTTTTTCTTTTTTTTTCCCCCCGATTTCTGTAGTATAAGTCACTTCCAATTTTCACAAGCATGTATGTGTGCATGTAACAGGAGCCCCCATTGCTGCTTATTTTTAAGCCTTACCATGTTTCTTTGTTGAAGCTGTATTTTTGCTAATGCAATGTTTAATTTAACTCTATTTTTACACTTATGTATCAGATCACTTATCTGCAGTAATGTATTTTTCATACAAGGCTCCTGTAATTTGCTGCTGTAGTTATCATCCAAAAAAGAGACACAGTAAATATTTGAGGATAAAACCTTTTTTTTGACATGCACAGTAAGGTGAAAGGACATGAATTATTCTATTTCTTTGTGTCAGTAGCTCAAAAGGTTTAAAACTAGGGACTCTTCCCCCCCCCCGTGTGTGTTGTCCATCTCAATGCCCCCCACCCTGTCTTTGTAAACTGGAAAACTTAATTAAATGCATTTTCTTACAGGCAGCTATGCAGATTTCTGTTATCTTCAGTGAGCTATATTTTGTACTATTTACAAACTTCTCTAGTTATTCCTTTTAGATATGTATGTGTATATATATGCTTTAAGCAAAAAATACAGTAATAAGCAATTTCTAATGGGACCACTTCTTGGTTTCTAAAGCTTCCGGTAATTAATACCTGACATTTAAAAGTCAATTGCTTCCATTTTTACTTTGTCCTTTTTAGTTATATTTTATTATGTCACTTTTTATTTTTTTTTCTTCTTTATTAGCAGAATTCACTGAGCAGAATTCCTGATGCATTCTCTTTTGTGGCACTACTACACCTAGGTATTAAGCCTTCTTCCTGCTTTTAATTTAACTTTTCCTAGTCTAAATTATTTGAATAAGATCTCAAAATAAGATGAGTAGGAAGAAGCAGAGAATGAGGAGGGGTTTGTTTTTAATCGTAGCAGAACATTATTACTTGTCTCTGTTTCCAGAACGAAGTAGAGGTGTATTTGTAGAAAACTTCTCTGCAGCTGTGTGGTTTTTCAACTCTGTGTGCGTTAAGTGTACGTGCATGTGTACCTGCATGTAAGAGATGCAGTATGTAAACAAGAGGCTTTTAACCTATGCAGGTGCCATGTATAAACTCACAGTAGCATTTACAGTGCTTTCTGCTGGCACCACATCAATATTTCATACAATTATATAAAAGCTCCTCAGCAATATTATTAAAATTTAAAGTAGCCAACTTGTGTGAAAGTAGTCTTTGCTTTGTTAAAAGGCATAAAATTATTTTCTTTGATAGGGATTCTTACATATTAGTCACTCCTTTATGTGGCAGTGCTTACCTGTTGATTCATTCCATGTATTATGTAGAAATATTTTGTAATAATGATAATTATTTCATCAATATTCAATTTCATATTGATCTTTGAGGCCTTTTAAGTGTTACTGATTTAAGGGACTAAATCCTGGAATCAAAACTCTGAAGAGAGTTTGTATCCTGATAGTGCTGCAGTATAATACACCTTTCTCTTCAGTACAAGACTGTTGCAGTGATGATGCAAGATGCTCTTGATCACTGCAGATTATCATTTCCATGTTATAGTGCAGCTCCCATACGATGTTGCTCTTTTCCTGGTATGTAACAAGTGAATTTTTTTTTCAGTTAGAGGGCTGTAAAGTTGCTGACCTCTGCTTACCTTGGAAGCTGACGCATAACTATATGTGGGTGAAATGAAAGTTGATGGTTGAAAGCTGAGACTTTCTTTCATGGAATCCACACCTTTCCAAACCTGCTCCTTCTGTGTAGTATTCCTCCTAGTCTTTTTTACATTTTGAAAAGTAGGCGTAGTTTGTCTACTTGACAGCACAAGCAACTGCTTGTGTCCCAGACAAACAGTTCCATGACCACTTGTTTCCCATTTAGTAGTTCAGACTGGACTATTTTGAGTTCTCACAGACCTCATGTTCAAGTTACATATTCTAAGTCAGAAGATAAGAGTTTGAAGTTGCCGCATCCCATTAAAAAGTTAGTCATAGGCAATTAAATTTTGTTGTAAGAAAAACTGGAACAAAATAATTGGTAACTGCATTTTACAATGCAAATTATTAGTTTTCCATCTTTCGTTATATGCTATGAAAATGCTGAACTAAAATTACCCTAACATACCATAATCAAATTTTATACATTTTGTAAATGTCTAGTTAATGTCTGTTTAGCCGGAGATATGCTTCATTCCTGTCAGTCTCTTGTTATTTTCAGTAATAGGGAACAAGTTTTCAGAAATTTTGTATATATTTAGTGGAGATTTTTCAGTAGCAGCTTCAGAATAATACTTGATCGAATGAGGCAGAAAGCATGCCAGCAAATAAAATTTGGTTTTGCCCAAAATGAGAGTAGGCAGATGCAAAGAAACAAATTGAAAAAATTTATATGCAATAGCAACAAGATAATTTCTTCTAGCAATAGAACATTGTTTCGATAGCTCTGAGGAAAAAAGCTTCTGGGTCCAATAGAGAGAACTGTGTGTTGTACTTGCCTGCATTAGCAAAACATACCTCAGATGAACATTTGGGTAGAAGAGTGGAGGAGCAGGGAGTGATGGAAAGACTACCAGAAATTTAATCTGGATAAATATTGAGGCGCTGGAACTGCTTCATGGTAGCTTTCCTGGTATTGTCAGTAAACCTCTCCTGTGTAGTGACATCTCAATATAGGCATGGGACTCAGTGTCAGTTCACACATTCAGAGGCAGATGGTATTCCATTTGGCTGAAGAAATGTCTGACGGGTTCTCATGCACTACCAAATACCTGCAGACCTAGAGTATTCTCTGAATTCTCCTGAATCAGGGGGTGTGTCCTTTCAAACCTAGCCAGTGCTCATTGCCTACTAAGTGCTTCAGGACAAGTTTGTAGGTGAAGCATCATGAAGGCTTTCTATCTAAAGGAAATGAGAACCATAAACAGATGTAGAGATGACTGAAAAGACAAAATAAAGAAGAAAAATATTAGGAATTTTAATATTGGAATAAGGAGCTAGGATATCCTTTGGGCAATACAACCTTCCTCATATGTTTTGAGTAACTTTACTTGCTATGGGTTTTGCAGCTTGGATGCTGAGTGTATTACCAAGGTATTTCTCTCTTAAATGAGGGCTTCCCAACAACATCACAGAATAAGACAAAAAATACAACACTCACCATTTAAAAACCTACAGACAGTTGAGATACAATATGAACTAAATTGAAAGACTAAATTAAAATATTGAAAACATTGCCAGTGGAACACTTCATCAGTATAGATTTTGTTGAACAGAATTATTGAGTAATCAAAATATTTAGATCCTTTTAGTTAAGAAAAAAACAAACGTATTAGCTGAAAAGCTGCAGGTACCTTCAGAGTCAAAATGATCCTCATGCTGCTTTCCACTGAGACATTGAATAAAACATGTAGCTTTATACTCTGTATCTGACTGCCTGACTGCTGATGTTGAATAAATATGTACCTTTTATTATTAACAGAGAAAAATACAAAATGATTTAATAATAGAGTATGCTGGTCTGAATATTAAAGATCTTCAAGGGTATCTGACACAATAAAGCTGAATAATGAAGTATTACAATTTATAAATCTGAAATCTTGATGGCTAAAATGAAAGGACTGATAGAGATGTTGAATGGAAACAGGATTACAATTTGTTAAGGTAGTATCTAAGACAATTCTCAGTAGGTTATCTTCTTGTATCTGCTGGTGTATACACATAAATTGGTTTAAAAATCATATGTATAATAATTTTGGAATGACACAAGCTAAAAATCACAGTAACATGCAAAGCATAAAATATCCTTTAAAATGGCCTTCTTTTAATATGGAGAAGATAAATGAAGTAAAAGAAAAGGTAATTTAGATTTAGAATGTTTGACAGCAACCTTTGTTCATCCAGTGCATTCAGTCTTTAAGGCTTTTTTGACCTGCTGCAGTATTTTGTAAAGCAACATTCTACTATTTATACAAGGCAGCACTATGAACAAGAGAACAAAATCAGTATTATGCTCAGTTGTATCCAGTGTTGCATAGTTGGAGCTTAAGCAAGCAAGGCAGTTCTGGTTTGTAACAATAATATTGTGTCCCTTTAGACACAAACACACATGGATACACCTAAGTGGTAACGTGTGGTGAAACTGGGTTTAATTAGGACAGTAAGAATGTATGCATTGTTATTAATTCTTTCAGCAGAATTAATGAATTTTGTGTAAAGCTCTTTTCTGGAATTGCACTATATACTCACTCTAATTACAGAACCTGTTTCCCCCCTTACTTTATCAAGAAGTTACATTTGTTTGATAAACCTTATCTTCCTCTTGTCCCTCTTCAAAGTGTTGGTTTGTGTCACAGCTTTGCAATAACTGTGCAGGTGTCTCTTTGTCAGTCCAGGGATGTCTGTGTGAGAAAGGAGTTGAGCAAAGACTATATGCAGTGTGGCTGGGTGAGCAGGCTAGGGTTCTCCTGTTGTGCCACTATTGTTATCTCTTAGTGGAAATCCTTTCTAAACACCATTTCTGTGACAGTCTGGGGAGTTTGTATGCTACTCTGTCTACAACTGTAGAATCTTAGCAACAGTTCGAGTGGTCTTGATTGGTGAGTCAGAAGGATGAGCAAGTCCTCATAATTTTTCAGGGCAGTTGAAAAACCTTGTTTATGTCTTGAGATTAATTTCTTGACTGGTGCTTTTGGATATTTGTTCCAGTGAAGTGTGCCTGTTTGAGAAGCTGAAAAAGACCGTGATAGTCCCTAAGCCAAGATGTTGCTTATGGTTTCTTATTTATATGTGTGAATGGCATTAGACGTGGTTTACCCTGTATAATTAGTTTGACTGCCTCACAGTTTAATCAACAAAAGATCTGTTCATATGTTCATTAGATCTTGATTTTCTTTTTCTGTATTTCTATATTGGCTTTGTTTCCCTTCTGCTCCTGGATTGATATTCCTTCCTTGATAAACAGGTGTATCTGTGTTTAGGTCCTATGATACTGCAGTATGGAAATACACCTTCTCTTGCTGCAATCAGAAAACTCAAATCCAACGTATCTGCAGAAGTGACTGCTTTCTACCTATGGATATAATACACAAGGTATTCCTTCCCCTCCAGAATTATCGTTATGTCATGGGTTGGCCTCAGCTAGCAGCAAACTGCCACCCATCCGCTTGCTCACTCCCTGCCACAGAGGGACAGGGAGGAAAGAGAAGACAGGAGGAACAGGAGTGAGAAAGCTTGTGGGTCAGCAAAAAGACACAGAGATACTGAAACAGAAAAACCAGGCTTGCCTTGGAGGAAATGAAATTATTTATTTCCAGTTTATAGCTTCTGCCAATTAAATTTGCCTATTTAATTTCTGATTCAGGTAGTGGGTAACAAAACCAAACCCCCCTTTTGTTATCACCACAAGTTAAACTCTGTTCCTTCAGTGAGACAAGGGGTGGCATGGAGAAATTGCTACCAGAACATAGCAGTTTATCTCTGCAGCAACTTCTTACTCTTTCCTATGCTCTAGAGTGGGTTCCTCCATGGGCTGCCATCCCCTTCAGGGTGTGCTTGCTCTGCTTTGGAGCTTCTCTGGCATGGTGTCTCCTCTGCTGTTTCCTCCTTCTCTCTCCTTCTAACATTTCTGCCCTTTTTTGATGTGAGTTTTCAGAGCTGCATTACCAAACTGTCTGAGGGGCTTGGCTGTGGCCAGTGTTGGGTCCCTTGCCAAGCCATCTGGAACCAGCTGTGTCTGGCACAGGGCAGCCCCTGTCCTGATCCCACAGAGGCCACTCTGGCAGTCCCCTAGCTACCAAAACCTTGCCACCCACAACCAGTACAGATTTTAAGTCAACTTCACATGTTAGGTTGAGTCTGATTATTGACATTTCGAGCTCTCTTCAAAGACTGTTCTGTTTGTCTTTGCTGAACATCTTGGCCTTTTATATGATAGGCAGTGTTTTGTAAATTTTAGTTTCTGTGGTATAGATATAATACAGTGAAGTACTTCTTTTATAGAGGAAAAACTGATAAATATTTAAATTTTACTTTTCAGTTAGCTTCTCCTCAAATATAATTACAGGGATTCAAGGAAGAATAAAATGTGACAACATATTTATGAATCACAAGATTTAACAGAGACTGAAGTAGATCTTATTATTGATGTGCTTACTGCTTCATTAAATTCCCCTTAAGGTTTGCAGCATGGATATGGATCATTTGCAATAATAATTATGCAGTGATCGATTGATTGTGTCTGACATTGTACTTGTCACCTTGAAATGCAAAAACCATTCATTTTCAACTCTGTGAACGTTTCTGTCTGATGTTAGGCACCAGCATGCAATGGTTGATTTTATAGAGGAGTGCACTTTATAAAGTTGAGAACTTAATGTTAACCTTTACCTAAAAATGAAGTATCACTTGTCATTTTACAAAAATGAGAACTGCCCAACCAGCAGTGTTTTGAGATCAGAAAACATCGTCTAATTTCAAAAAGAATCTTCAAATTAGAATGTATAGATTTCAATTTATTCATGCATGTGTATTATGAAAATTAGTTTTTCAATAGGTTTTTGTTTGAGATACAGCATTATGAGCATACTTGATAAGATTCCAGGCTTGAGATCTCTGCTTTTAAAAGTGGTGTGTGTTCTTTGTCAAGTTTCTCCCTTTCTTACTGAGACTTTGGTTCATGGCAGTAATACTTAATTGGAAAGTCAGTATAAAATCCTTTGACTTCAGCCATTCTTTGAGTTAAATACTGTATGTTTCGTGTTTTGAGTGGTGTAATTGTCACGATAACTTAATCTTCCTTTTATTGAGAATGTTTTTAGTAATGAATGAAACACTACCCTTTATCTTGTTTGTTTGGGCTTTCAGAATTTTGAACAGAATGTTTCTGTTGAAATTCCAGTGAAATGGCTGGTTAGTGACTGTAGTTAAAGTTAAGTGCACCTCTGCTTTCTGAACTAACATAAAAACAACAGCCAAAAGGAGCATTGCATTTGTAGGTGCTCCACTCCACTTGGTGCTTCTGCAGAGTATCCATTGTTATGGAATAGGAAGTGAAGACCAGACCAGTGCTTGGTGAGATGTGATTTGATTCAAAAGTGACTCTTTCAAAGCTAAAAGCCCAACTTAGATTATCCTAGACCAATTTTTTATAATTAGTTTTATTCAAGATTTAAACTTTCATTCAAAGATTTTTCTTTTTTTTTTTAGGTTTTGTTTGTTTTATTTAGTAATTTAGAAACATATGTTTCTGTTCTTCAAAAACCAGCTTTTCACATTGTTCACATTCTTTATGGTGAATTGTTCTGTGTAGATTTTTTTTTCTTTTCTCCAAATGTGGACATAGGTAATTGTATACGTTTGAATATGGAAATGCTTAGTGTGTTGGTGCTCATACAATCTGCAGAGTAACTTGCAACCAATTAGAAGAAAAACTGCAGTGAAAATGCTGCTAATATTGAAGTGTCAGAGGTAATTGTACTGTTGCCTGTGCAGTTTTTACCACAGCATGAATACTGAGTAAAGCTTACCAAACTGCTTTAGAACTGACATAAGCAAAAACTGGAACATTTTTAAAAGGAACTGGCTTTTATCAGCACACATATAAGCTGACTAAAATACCAAGCCTAAAAAAAAAAAGACTGTTACTGATTGTGGCTTATGGTTTTCAGCAGTTGCACTGTTTTAGCTTGCAAGTTGTCAGAAAATATCCCAGGTCAATGGTATTAAGTTCTAGAAGAGTCTCAGGTAAATTGCACCGTGTAGGAACACACCAAATATATCACATTCTTCTGAAATAAATTCTAATTGTCATATAGTATTAGATCTTTTCAGGTATTTGATTCTGGTCTCAACCTACACGGCCAGGACAGACTCCTAATTTTTAATGCAAAGCCCGCTTATATTTTTTTTTGCATACCTCTCATATTCATTAACCAGTGGAAATATTGAGAAAGGTGAGGTAACTTCTTCTGAATTAGCAGTCAGAAGGGCCATCGTTGTTTCTCCAGCTGTATCTGCATTCTCTGATGTTAGTTGCAGTGTCTGGTAAGTACTATATCCCAATAACAACAGGCTAAATGGAGGAAGAAGTAAAAAACAAGATGTGTCACTGGAAGGGAAGAAAAATGGAGAGGTTTCAAGAGGCTGAGATGTAAGGAGTTTATTTAAGATCAGAACATTCAATGGCCTTCTGAGATATCTGAAGAAATCATGTCCTCCTGATGTCACTAAGGTTCTGTTAAAGCAACTCACAAGGTGAACTTTGTTTTTTCTCTTTGTGTATTTCAAACTGTATTTACTGCCACAGAATCCGAGGGCAGCATGAAACATGCAACAGTGGGAAACCTGAGCTCTGAGCATTTGTTTCAACCTAAAATAACTTGGTAGTGAAACCGATAACAATGCCCTTCCTTTGCTATGCTTGTGTTGACACATGTAGATGTCTCAGGCACCACCTTCTCAAATAGGAAAAAAAAAATAAAATAAAGAACATTGGTAAAAAAACTTTTTGTTTTTGTAAAACAGTTGTGGCTGGAAGGCAGTTAAAAATTTGCTTTAGACAAGGATCTGATTTGTCCTCCTGGTGTGACTTTAACTGCAATTCTTTGAATTGGATGGTTAAGAGTCAGAGGACTTTTGTTGGGTTTTGGGTTTTTGTGTATTTTTTTTTTCTGCTGCAGAGTGGCAATAACATGGTAATGAGTCTTCAAAGCACAAGGACAGCTATGATGCTTCAGAACTATTCAGACACTTGGGCCTATGTGTACCAACTTTCCTGCCTAACGCTTCATTGTGTGGCCTCCATGGCTCTCCATAGTCTGCATGCATTAGCAAGTCTCTTATTTTGTTCTACCTACGTTTATAGTTTTTAATATATGTTACCATACTCAAGACTTGTCTTCTGAAAATGCAAAAAAAAAGAATATAGGTGGCAACGGCATATTAGTGTTCATCAAGAAGGGCAGAGCCTATTGTGTTACTCATAAAAACCTTCGGTACCTCGTGATACAAAGTGGATGAATCCTTTTCTTACAGCATTATATGTTTAAATTTAAAGCATTTGGATAGTCCTATTAGAACCATATTAGAGCTAAATAAACCCAGAAAAGAATCTGACATGGCAGTGATATAACCATGCATTATCAAAAGAGATGTCATGTCAGAAAAGGCATCAATAAGTTCTAGTTTGGCAACGTTTGACTATTTGGGCAACAACAGAGTAACAATATTAGGATGCAAATCTTGGATAGTTCCTCCTGGTAGCTAGGAAGAATGGAAGAGTTTACTCTCAAGAGAAGAAAGGTGGCCAAACAGGAAGACAAAATTACAAACATTATAGGAAACAAATATGATGAAGACAAATAGGGAATGTAGAATTAAGACCTGTAAAGACTTAGGAGGGTGATTTAATAATCCGTACAGACCTAGCTGGGGTGGTATAAAACACTTCATTCAACTCCTGACCCACACCTGAAGAATCTTGTGGTATGATGTGGTGGTATGCCTTATTGGCACTTACAGCAGTTCCACCTATGCTTCTGTCACTTAGTATTCACAGTTAATTTGTGTGTTTAACATTTGTTACTCTCTTATTTTAGAACGTTACAATATGCTACTGATGCAAAACTACAGAGGGCAACCCAAGATAACAATCCTGTTTTAAGTTAATGTATGGATGTTCACAGCCTATGAATAAATTCTTAATTTAAATTGGTTTATAAAAAGCAATTATAAACAGACAAGTGAAATTTCTCTCTCAGCGATAAAACACATTCAAGTGAGCCACATGTCTAGTCACAGTCGTTCTTGGTGAAGAGCAAGCCTGCTCATGTCTTGTTCTGTTGGACATGGAGAAATGAATATTTACTCATATTCTGCCATGTGAAGATTTTTTTGTGTGTGTGTGTGACACTGCTGAAGTAATATGACTGATTCAGTCATCTTTTAAGTGAAGAAATACCTCCAATTTACATTAGAGGTATGTCTTGTTAGGCAAAAAAAATAATAATGGTATCACTGTCAAATAAGCTAAATGTGACCAAGCAGTCATGTTTCTGTTTTTCTAAGATGCAAATTAATTAGCTGGCTAAATATTTTAGCCCAGGTTCACCTCTAGAAAAGTCAGGACATGCAGCTTCATATATGCTAGTATGTATTTTAACCAGTCCTTTCAGTCATGTTACACTGACTTAGTTCAGTTCAAAAACACCATTTCCCACATTGATACAGGTCTTTAGAATGATTATGTGTTACACTATTGACACTTTTATTCCTAGTTATTGAGTGGCTTGAATGGTATCTGAAAATGCATCATCAAAAGTAGCAGTGAGGAGAAAAGGAGAAAGAGTTAATAAATGATGAATGGAGAAATTACATGGTTCTGTCTTGATATCCATGGGATGAGCTGTTTTGTACACTGTTTACTGTACGGGAATTGTAATATATAGATTTTTATACACACTGATAGCTTAGTTATTTTGAACTGTTTCATATGAAGACCATCATGCTGTTGCTTGTCAGATGAGTTCCTCTTCGACAGAATAGTCTCTAAAGTTTACTGAAATTTAATTCATTCAGCTATTGGAGTTGCAGCTATTTTGCTTAATAGTTTATCACTGAATTATACTTGTGTATTGGAAAAATTACTGGACCATTTGAGTAGCCAAGGAGTGGTAGTGTAGGCATGAGTGAGAAGAATGATTTCTTAGGCTGATCACAGTAGAATATGACTTGCTATGCTGTGTTCATCACGGATCATTTACTGTGAATTGATGATTTTTGAAAACAAACATGTGGCTGCCCAAAAGAAACAGAATGTGTGGGTCAAAATATACTTACATGACATAGGAGGAGCTGGCTCTTGGACAGCCCATTTGGGAATCTCTGGAGGAAGCTTATCACTGATCTCTTTAAATGTTCCTCATCTCCGCTCGGGAAGCATTTCAGCTAAAAATCTGAGTCTAGCTGTGATGGAGTTTATTTTCTTCAGAGAAGCCATATGATGCTGTGGTTTAGATCTGAGGCTAGAATGTTGCAGATAACACCCCCATATATTGGTTACTGCTGAACTGGCACAGCATCGAGGCTTTCTCTTTTCCCACTCTTTC
>NW_008603949.1:0-37126 GCF_000691845.1 Merops nubicus | reverse complement strand
CCCCACACCCACACACCAAGTAGGCTGGAGAAGGCAAGAGACTGGGAGGGCACATGGCCTGGACAGAGCTGACCCAAACTGACCAAAGGTATATTTATGCTCAGCAAAAGATGCAGAGGGGAGGTGGGTGTTGGGTAAGTAGCCATTGCTTGGAGACTGCCAGATCTGCTTTTGAGAGGTGGTTATTACCTTTGCACCCTTGCTGAGGTACGTCGCATGTTACTGGACTTGGCACCGCTGTTCACTATCCTTTGGGGCTAGTCATTCAGCCAGTGTGTCCAACACACTGCGGTCTGCTCACCCAGCTCATACTGCATTAGCTTCTTTATGAGGATCTGATGGGAGACAGTCTTGGAAACCTCTCTGAAGTGAAGGCAGGCAGTATTTACTCTTCTTCCCTTGTCTACCAATCTAGTCCTTTCATTATAGGAAGTCATCAGTTGGATAAGTGTGACTGGAGGTTGCTTAAGCATGACTGGGAATCCTCTTGATGAATCCATCCTGACTACTGTCATTCATATTCTTGTCCTTCATGTGCATGGAAACAGCTCCCAGGATTAGGTGCCCCATTGCCTTCCTGGAGACTGAGGTGAAGCTGACCAGCCTGTAGTTCCCTGTGTCCTTCTTGCCCTTTTTGAAGATAGGAATCACATTTACTTTCCCTCCAGTCTTCAAGCATCTCTACCACTTGCCACAATTGTTCAGTGATTGTAGAGAATGGCCTTGCAATGCCATCAGCCAGCTCCTTCAGTGTGCCCGAGTGCATCCCATCAGAGCCCATACACTTACCTAGGTCCCGTTTGCTTAAGCATTCTCTAACCTCATTCTCTTTCACCAAGGGCATATCTTCCTTGCTCCAGACTTTCTCCCTGCAGCTCCTAGGGCCTTAGATTCCTAAAGACTGATCTTATTAATGAAGAAGGCATTCAGTACCTTGGCCTTCTGCATGTCCTGTGGTACAAGGGCCCCTGCCCCATTCAGTTGCAGGCTTTCCCTAGTCTTCTTTTTGGAACTTAGGTACTTTCAGAAACCCTACTTATTGCCTTTGATATCCTTTGCCAGATTCGGCTCCAGATGGGCTTTGATTTTCCTCAGTATATCTCTGTATGCCTGGAGAGTGTCTCTAATTATTGCCAGGTTATTTGTCTCTGCTTCCCCATTTTTGTATATTTCCACTTTGCGTTTAAGTTTTGCCAGGAGCTCCTTGCTTATCCATAAAGGTCTCATGGCATTTTTGCATTGCTTCCTGAACACCGGATGGATCTCTCTTGAGAGTGGCAGAGGTGATTCTTAAATGAGCTTTCTTTGCCTCTCCTCACTTCAGGGACACTTCTCATGGGACTCTTTCAAGCAGATCCTTTTTCTTTGGAAGAGGCCAAAGTTCCATCATCTCTTTTGGCTTCAAAGGGAGGCCCCAGATGTTCCCTGCATCCACTATCCAAAACTTCGGGTCAGAGCCTCTGTACTGGCAAGGGCAGCAGCTCCAACACCCTTCTGGGCAATGTGGCATGTCACATCTGAGGATCTTCAGGCCAGACTGAAGTCAGATGAGGACCTATTTATGTGCCCCCCTGTGCCAATTGCTGCTGTCCATTGAGTGCCTGTGTAAACTGTCCTTGCTTGTGCAAAAACATACATACATGTAATATAATCTGCCTCTGGGGTTAAACTCATGCTGTGGCAGGATATAGAGATATTTATTTTATTCCATAAATGATTGAAGATACTATTTTTAAAATGTTTTCCCATTCCATTGTTGACATTTTGTTCTGGGTTTCTTGCACTGGAGGATGGTCAGCTTGCACTACAGGGAGTTGCATTCTGAACCCTTGTGGGAAAAAGTGCACTAGGTATAAAATAGGTGATTATCTGCTCACGTTCTGCCTCAGATTCCATTCATGTAGCACAAAGAGGAGTACCACACTGAGGTTTTTTTTAAATACCTGTCTTTTTTTTTTTCTGATTCCCTTTATTGCATAGTATTTCAAGCTATGAAGTATGATAGCTTGTTGATAAGTGAAACTTGTTTGTTGGGATTTTTAGGGGTTGCTGTGTTTTTTTGAAGACCCTTTGTGATGTTTTGCAATGCTGTTAAAAAGACATGCAAGTAGAAAAAGGAAGTCTAAAACTAAAATCAAGGTAAAATAGATTTAAGGTAATAAGTTAGTGGTTTAGTACCTGTTAGGAGTTAATGAATCCTTTAACTCTCTGAACTTGGAGAAGGAAAACTGAGTTTGTAAAGGGAATAACAATGTAGTTAGTGCTACTCCAGGGTTGTTTGGTTTTTTTTTTTAAATAATTACAGGGACTAGCAACCAGAACATTCCCAACCAGCATCACTGAGTTAGCAGTGATGGAAGTCACTGCTAGTCACCTGTCAGTCCAGACACTCAAACTGGCATGAGTTTGTCCCTTCAAAATAGCGAATATCTAGAATGGTGTTCTTTTTATTCTAGGTTGTGAATCTTCACTGTTTGCAGTGGATGGTGCTAATGCTTAATGTTATAGCTGATACTAAGCCACCTAATAATCATTGGGTTTTAAGTAACATACTGCTACTTCTAAGACTGCTATTACAGGTTTTCTATGCTGGGCGAGGCACAGACATCACTCAGCTAACAAAATTTGAAGCAATTCTGAGTTTTTAACACTCTCTGAACAATATTTGAAAACTATTACTGAACATAGAGACTGTGTTGCTTCTCACAGCTGTCCATCCTCTTCAGGAAGCTCATTGTGAATCATCAAAAGTCTTTTCCACATTCTTCAAAATTGCAGTGTTGGAAGGGTGAAAGTGAAAGGCATATGTAGTCATCAGGAAGTCTGAATAATAGAAAGATCATTACAGGCTATTATAGTGGCATCTAGATAACTTGGGAACAATGGCAAACACTGTCTGCTTGCCACATAAAACTCTTCCAGCAAAAGCACTCCAAGCTATGGTAGTCATTTAAGTTGTAGAATCTGTGATTCCATCTCAGAAGCAGCTTTCCCTCCTGTGCTCCCTGATAAGGAGAAAGAGTCTGCAGGATTGTAGAACTGCGTATTACCAATATCCTGATGAAAGGGAATCCAAAATACCATCACCCAAGTATTGCTTCAAGAAGTGGGAATCAAAGAACATATTCTTGTGCAGCTTTACAGGTGTGTGATGGGAGAATAAGAAAAAAATCTTCCTTGACAACTGGCAAAAGAATGAACTGATGCAAGGATCAATCCGTCAGGTTTAAGGTCAAAACTACATAGGGTCCCTTTGTGTTACTTTGAAAAAAATCTACACAGAATCTACCTTATTAGTGACCAAACCTATTATTCCGCCCTCTTGCAGTAATTTTCTTTTCAGATTTTGAGATTCTTCTTGGTGATTCCTCACATCCTTTTCAGTTTCTCAGAGGTCTCCCCAGTGTTTCCAGTTCAACGTGATGATTCTGTTATTTTATTATTTGGTTCTAGTTTCTTTGTCAGAATGTCAGACTTCTTTCTGAGAAACTCAGGTCACAAACAGGGAAAAAGAGTTTTAAATTGGTTACATCCTTGATGAATCTAAATGAAATATATTGTAATGTAATTAAAGGTTGGAATTAAAACATATAAAGTTTCTGGAATTTCTTATATGTTTCAGAGAACTTTTGCAAGCAATAGAAATAGCACTTCCAAAATGGAAAAATGGATAGTACTCCATCATGTGGATAACACAAGTCTTTGTAATAATGTATTGTTTTTCACTTGTAGATTAGAGCATAGATTAGAATAATGATTTTGTGTGTGGTAATATATCTTGATTCAGTATTGCAATTCTTAAATTACATGTAGTGTTCCATGAAAATAAATATTTCATTACCAAGTGTCAGGCTTATGAGCTAATTAACATTTCAGGAATGAAAGAAGTGGTACCATTAGCCCTAGTCATAGAACCACGAGGAGTGTTGTACCTCACTGCTCCCGTGGAATCTCTACCATGTGACTGAGGAGACAGGCTTATTAACAGTTCCATGTTGGTTTTGAATGAGAGGAGTCCAATTTATGGTAGGACAGCTGAAGACAAAGAAACTTCCATAAAGTCAGTTCAGGGACCTATACAGTCCAAGTGGTCAGTTGGGTATATGGAGGGAGTCACTGAATGCCAAGAGCATTTTTTAGTCCAATTAGCAAAATAGTATCTAATCCCTTTTCAGTGACGAGGAAGAACTCTGGCAGTGTATGAGACTGAGATGTTTGAGTGTCAGCTTTTACGTTAAATCGTTTATCTTTCGAGGAAAGGGTTTGCAATTAAAGCACTAGTGGTCTAATTCCAAAAGCGTAATAATTCCAAGTTTAAATATTGAATGCTTGTTTTTCAGTCTTCACTCTATTTGTTCATTTGTTTGCTTACAGCCTGCTAGTGTTGCAGTAAGTTTCTGAGGGAAAAAAATATGTGGGGAAAAAAAACCAGACAAAAATTCAGGGCTTGAATTAGGCTTTCCAGCAGGAAGCTGGCTTTCTAACTCAAAATCCAGGTGCAAGGTAGCAATATTTTGACCTGCTGTCTCCCATGAGAGAGATGAGCAAGGCATTTGACAATATAAAGCATCTAGTTAACTGTTTAATGATCAGTTTGGACAGTATAGTATCCAACATGGATTTTAGGGCAAAAATGTCTACACACATGAAATATCTGAAGTGAAAGACTGGAGACTGTCAGGCTTTTCCTAGAGAACTGAAGTTGTATGGTCTATCTGGGGGTGGGTGGAGGGGCAGAGAGAAGTTTAAAAGGATAGGGGAAGTCTTTTCATTCAGAGATTTTCCTTTGTATTTGGAATGTTACACAAATCTATCAATAGCATTATTTTTCTGTCTTCCCAACCAGGGGTATACTGTCCATGAAAGCTCAAGGTTTCCAGAGAGAAAGTTACAGGAGTCCTTCCTGGAGATTCCATGTGAGGACAGATAGTTCTGTCCAGAGATCCACTGTGAGCTGTTTTGGATGGCAGCTCTTGCAGTTTAATAGTTGCACAGTTAAACCACAGAAGCAAAACTGTCAGGATGCCAAGTCATTTAGAAAAGGTCTCACGATCCACTTCTAAAAGGTGGGAAACTGCTATTCACCAAAATCACAGAATCATAGAATGTCTGGGCTGGAAGGGACCTCCAAAGGTCATTTAGTCCAACCCCCTGCTATAAGCAGGGACATCTCCAACTAGATGAAGCTACTCAGAGCCTCATTCAGCCTGACCTTAAGAGATAGCAACGTAGGGTTTGACTTTACTTAATGCCTTGTAGCATCAGCTTTTACTACAGAGGAGAATCATTTGGATTATTTCTGGTAAGCAAATTATTGGATGTTTCTTCTCTGTTTGTTGTGGGAAATATCTGTTATTTATAGGAAGCTTTATTTGCATTGATGTAAGCAAGCGGTTATTTAAAAATATTTCATTAAGTATTAGCAACAGTTATTTTAAATTGCTGACTCAATTATTCAGAACACATCGATTCTTCCAGGTGGACCTGGTGTATTTCAGTAAGAAATAGATTTTAAATAGTAACTGCTAATTCAGAAATCCACTGTTTTGGAGTATTTTAGACTGGACGGAAATGAATAATTGGGGGGAAAAAAAAAATTAAATTTTCTCTGAGAACTTGAGGTTTTTATTTGACTGTAACACAAAATATCTGAAATGCTTATCGCCAGTCAGTCAAAAAGGTTAAAGTATTTGGAGTCTAAATCTGCATTATGCAAAGTAATTTATTAATTTACATGTATTTATATGTGATAACAGGCTATTGAGGCATATTCCTCTGATCTCCAGTCCATAATAAGAATATGAAATATACATTCCACAGTGCCTTTGGAGTCCACAGTATGAGTCACATTTTGAAATATTGTGGCTAATCTAAAACTATACAGCTGAATAGAAAAACACAACCAGTTCCAAATATGAATAAATGATCTGCTACTTAATATGTCAGTGTATTTGTCAGGTTGATAACATTAGGCTCAGCTGCATTCAATTCTAAACCCTGCAATATTTGAAGTTTGATATTGTGGCTCACTAAATTTAATACATGGACCTCAGTAATAGAGGAAATCACTTTAGCACTTGGCAGTTTGTTATGCTGTATAAAATTGACTGCCCTGCAAACACAATAGCGATAATAAAAATTGTGGTCAGTAGGGGGGTGTAATGCATTTTCTAGTTTCAGCAAAGGTCCAGATGAGATTTATTGAGATTTTGCTGTTTGGGTGAAGATCAATAGAGCTTCGTTAATAATTTGTTGTAAGGGCATCCTTTAGGGATATGACATTTTACTGTAAAACTTTGTTAATTTTGTAAGCATGCCTAGTGGTAACAATGTCAAGACCCTGTGTTTTACAGGCATGGATTTTTGCATTCAACTTGTGGGAGCATTTACTTTCACAGCAATTACATTTGAAGTCATTCAATATATGATGCGGTCTGGTATTGATAACAGGATTCTACATGTTCTATAGGAGTTCTAATGTAGCTCTTGAGAATCCCAAACACATTCTCAAGTCCTCAATTTTCTCCATTGTTTTCTTCTCCAAGATAAAAACTTTCATTTAAATGTTAGTCTGTAATTTCCTACCGGTGTATAATTTTCATGAATGATCTGGAACTACATTCTTATTTTCATGATTGTAGAATTAGTAGAAGCTTATCCCTCTATCTTCCTATTGCCAGTGGCACTTTGCATAATAACTATTAGGTTGACTTAGATATCTGTATTTCTTTTATATTTTCATAAAAGAAACTTGACTTCACTTTGTGCTAAGCAAGCCTTCCTTTTCTGTGACCAAAATTTGATGGACATTACTGACTATTTGTAAAGGAAACAGAAATTTGTCAGCACTTTGCAGTTTGAACACAGGGACTGGGTACAGCAGAACAATTTATTTTCAGTGAGCATGCACAAAGTAAGATTTATGACTTTTGCAGCTCGGATGACATTCCTTACATAGTTGCCGAGCTGCAGCAAATTAAAGGGATCCATGAATACTAAGGGGTGTGTTTCTGTAATGAGGGAGAAGAGACAGAAGCAATAAGAAGATAATTAAGGTAACAACTTGTGAAAAATTAAAGTGTTTCTGTCTTTCATTTTTGAATCTCTGAGCATAAACTTTGTAGTTGTTAATTTAATTGCTGATGTTCTCTGTATCCCTGAAGAATATTAAGGATTAATCATCTGGTTCATTCCAACAAGAGATAAGGCCTAAGTGAATTGAAATTTTACCAATTTAACCCTGTCTTCCTCCTAATACGACATGATTAACATTCTTCAATTAACAACACATAATTATTCTGAAGGCCTCATTGCACTTACTCCATTTTTCAGTTTTAGGCTGCCCTTTGCAGGTATTTCAAAACTGAATAAAAAGAAGGCTATATTTTTGTTCTGCATTATCAGTCACCTACATTCATCTAAATTACAACAGTTTAGATTTTTAGCTTTTACTTGTTTTCACTCCTCCTTGTTCCTACCAATCTCTATGTGCATGTCCCCAAAATTGGTTCTGTTTAGCTAAACATGTTCTGTAGTCCTTCCTTAATGACAGACAAGTATTTCTTTTCCAGTCTAACTGCGCCCATCTGAGAAAATTTAATATTACGTATTGTTTCGTTTTTTAATAAATGATAAAGAAGTTATTTACACTCGTAAGAGGCTTTGGTTTAAAAAACAGCAACTTTTTTAGGTATCCTGGTATCTTTCACTGAGCAAATACTACGTAGTTGCTTTTGTGTCTGATGGATACTCAAATAGGTGTTAATAGGAAAACGTTATTAATTTATGGTAAATCAAGAGAAAACAAAACAAAATAAAACTAGATATGAAGAAATTAAACTCATTTTTCTTCAAAAACCTAGGAGGTAACTGTAGTTTGTGGATTTGTAGTTTTAAAAAGAACTTTTTTTCCATGTCCAGTGCTTAAAACATTCCAGGTTTCTTAGTAATTTTCATTTAGGTCAGTGCAACTTTTAAAGTTACATTATTTTTCATTAGAATTTTTATGTTAATAATGCAGATAAAAATATCTATCAGTGAGGCTAGAATTTTGGCTGTGTAGCATGAATACTTGGTATAAAACTGCCTTAAAATTGCATGGGATTATTTTCCTTAGCTGGACAGCATCCTACTGACAGGTCATCTCTGTAGAGATCTACTGGAGCATCTCTATATTGAGGGGCTTACCTGGGTTTCATCAGGGCTTTTCAGCCAATGGTTCTCTAAGGACCACCTGGCACAAGATACAGGAAGCTCCATCTGTTTGAGGCCTGGGTAATTCTGCACTTACAGGTGTAAGCATGGAGACCTGGGATATGTTACAGAGAATTTGGTGAGGAGCATGTCATTTGTTATCTCCATTTTCAAATCCAGACAGCTCAGTGACTGTTATCTTTTCATTGCATGCCAGGTAAGTCAGTCATTAGTATGAAAGGTTTTGAACACTGGGAGTTGCTATGTGGCTATAGAAAGCACTTTTCATATCTGGTTTTAGGAAGATCAGCTATCATTTCTGATTTGTAGGAAACAATCTTAAATTACGTGAGCTTTTAGAGATGGAAAGGTAGTTTAGTTATCAACTTTTAGTTAGGATTTAGTTATCAACTTTAGTAATTAAGTGCATTTTGTGGCATGCCTTCTAATTTTACTAGACACAACATATTTTTCTGTATAGTAATTCTGGGACACTCATAGAAAGAAATTTGGCCATTTGTCCAGATTTCTCCACAAGGCTTTGGAGAGGGCCACTGAATGTTTGCAGGCTTATTTCATACTGTCACAAAAAGGAGTTCGACATCAATAGGAAACAGAAATGTGCTATGTTCTCATGGGTCAGGAAAATTGTTTCCTTTCACAACAATTAAATATGCTTGTCATTTTTATTATTTCGTATTATTATGTTCATTTGATGATCATGACAGGTGGGCAAGGGAAGGACACCCACAGACAGCAGTGTATCTCTCTACTATGGCACTTTTAAAAATATGTCAGGGCTGAATTATTTGAAATTTTGCACAAGAAATATTATCAATGGAAATAATCAGCAAGTGAAATGACTTCAACCCCAGGTACTACCTGTCTGTGTAAATTTCTGCCCTGGGTCCATCCTTCCAGCAAGCAGACAGGAGTCTTGCAGTATTGTTAGTTGAGGAGTGCCTCAAACACTGGCATTCATGTGCCTGCAGTTGTGCTTTCTGAGGTCAGCTGCCTGTTCACTAAGGTTGACTGAGGAACACAGCCCAAGCACTGTTAACATTTTGGGAAATACCTTAAATCAGAATGATAATTAACAACTATATATCAATCAGCTTGTCCCATGTCCTTCTCCTTTTGTGATGGATGCGGTTTTTTTTAAATAAAACAAAAAGCCAATTTTTTTCTGTGTTTCTTTTGCCTACATTTTGCATTAGTCACTTTTTGAGAGCTCATTACTTTTTTGTCCTGTTGCTTAGAAGCACTGGTGAGCTCCACTTCTTAATATGCTCTCTGGACATGTGCCAGTAAAACTCTTCTGGAGGCTTAAAAACCTGTTTCAAAGTGTTTACTTCATTTCATTACTTAATCTTCTCTGCAGTTTAACCAAATCTGCTCTTTGGAATTAGCAAAGGAAATTCTTTTTTTTGGTTTTTCTTTCTGCAAACGATGGCAAACAGAAATGTTTCATGATTTTGACAGATGTGATAGTAATTTCACTAGACACTAGATATGACTAGACAGTCATGGCAATGGTACGATATTTTAAAATTAACCAATATTACCGAAGTAACTAGGATGAAAGAAAGGTCATTATTTAAAATTAGTTAGAAGGAAGGATGAGATATGAGTAAGGAACTTCTATCATTGCACTGCAACAGAGAACATTTGATCACTGATGATGTGCACAGGGAGAAATACTTCTGATTTTTTTGTTTGTTTGTTACATAGGTGGGTATAGTTTTGGATTTATCAATGAAAAGCCAGAGGAAGGCCACTAGATCACAGATTTAATTTCAGTTATCTTCCTTTGTCAGCTCGGGGGAGCCAGCTGGTCTGTGGTGTGAGAAATGCTGAATAGCAGCTGAGGGAAGCATCTCCCAGTGTTGCTGGTGGCCTGCAGCTTCCTCCAAGATCTACAGCATTAGCTCCATAGCATTCTTAGATATCTTACACTTGTACAAAAGTCTAGGATCTAGTCTTTACTGTAATACTATTGTGAATGCAACTGCTGTGCTCTGGGAGGACTGCTGAACATTTTAATCATAAAAGCAACCTCTGAGAGTGGGTTTAATTTATTCTGAGAAACTCTACAGACAAATCTTTTGGTTAGTGATGAAAATCAGTTATTGCTCTGTTATGTACTGTGTGCTTGAGGAAAAGAGTAAAAAAACTTTACTGTTCACCTTGTTTGGCAACTTTACAAAAGTGGAGGAAAAAAAAAAAACAAACAAGGTAGATGATCTGTAATTCCATGATATGAAAGGCTATGATGTTCTGTAGTTTTCTTAGCATATTTCCTCAGTTTTAGTCGCTTTATTTCTTCTGCAACAATCTCTGCAGTGCCAAAAATCTTAATTAGGCCTTGGACTTTTGTAAGCTTATTTGTGGTAACATTAATATTGTGGTGTAAAAATAAGCATAAGACTGTAACATTCACTTGGTTCTTAATTGTTTGATAGGTTGTCAAACCCTTAAAAATTCAGAGCTTCCTTGGCCACTGCCTTTTCTAGATGTACTGTATACAGAACACCCATGTGCCCACATAACAGGACGTGTGAAAAGTATGTCTTCAGCACTGACAGCCTTCAGATGGGTATCCTTCACAATTCATTGCCTAAAGAGCTGTTCTTAGTGGAAGTCTGGGATGAATGTAATGTACTTCTATGATACGCTTTGATATTAGTACAACTTATTGCCAAAGATTGGAATATATACCAACCAAAAAAAGGGATTTACGCTACCCCCTGAAGTGTTTGGCTCACATCTTTGTTTTATCTGAACGGGGAAGACTTTCTATGAAGCGTGTTTTGTCATTTACCCACAGGAAAGGAAACATTTAAACAACAAATTCCAGATTAATGTTGGGAATTTATCTGTGTCTTTCACTGTTTTCTTTTTCTATGCTTGCCTTTGTTTACTGTCTTCTTTAGTTACCTATCAGGCCAATATTCTTGGAGCATTGGTTTTCTGCAGGTAAGTACTGAAACACATACTCACTGAACTTGATTATAGATAAGTATGCACTTAAATAGAAGTATACAGTGACTGTGATTTCCTCTGTGCAGACAGACCTCTATGCATCTGAAATACTTTCTGCAGTAGGACTCTAAACCTAGTGGAATTCAAACGAAGATTAATGCAACATTAGCTACTGACATACAGAATTTAAGTAAATCCAAGGTTTACTTTGTTATTTTCATGTCTGTGAACTTTGACCTTTCCATGTGCTCCTAAATTTAGAGGCTTTGATTTTCATTAAGTAATAAACGATGGGTTATACTATTTTTTCCCCCCTCATTTTGTCTCTGGCAAGACATGCTAAATATGATACTTTGCTGCTGGTAGATTTACACCTTCATATCCAAAAAAAAAAGCAACTGAATATAGCTATAGAAACTGGCTGATTCATTCCACAGGTGAAGCAGTAAAACTCACTTATATACTATGTGCTGTCAAAAGCACCTGGTAAACAGATTTAAAAATATGACATTTCATCTACTATATCCTTCTCTAAGGATGCAACTTAAAAAAAAAAAAGTGTGAAGGATAAAATAACTCACCATTAGTGTGGTAATTATGATGCAGATGATGTTTTTAAAAGTTTAAATGATAAAAGGTTTGTTCTTTCTTACTTAAGAGTAAGGGTTTTCACTGGGTAATTTCGCTTCATTATTATTATTATTATTTATCTTGCTATTACATATCCATGAGAAAGCAGTATCTTTAAAAAGTTGAAGTAGCATGAGCCTTGCAGTTCTAGGATAGATTGTGACAGAGTATGGATATATATTGAATATGTTATGTTCAATTTAAAGCAATATTCGTAATTTTTAACTCACTTCTGGATAACAGAGGAGGTGCCTGTAACCTCCAGTTTGGTCTCAATTTATTAAATGATGTGCAAGCTACTGAATTTTAATTAGCAAGTAAAAAATGGTATTTCCATCAACTTGTGGGAAGTACTGCTTAATAGATAACACCTGCATCCTCTGCATTAAGCTGCTGCTGTTTTTTTTTCCCATTTGAGATCATTGAGAAATCCTTTCTTACACTGAGAAAGGGACAGATAAGTGAAACTCAGATTCTCAGCTTTGTCTGCTGGGTGTTTAACAATACAACAATCTAATATGCTGGGCCAAAGAGATTATTGCTTCTGCTGTCTGTCTTCCTAGAGCAACAGGTTAGTCCTAAAGGTGACAAAAAAGGACGTAGGCTCACTCATTAGCTACTAACATTCACAATCTAGTGTATTAGCTTTAATAGAAAATATGGCTGTTGAATGTACTCCACCAGGCCGTTGGTGTGGTCCAGCAGAGACCAGGTCATGCTCAGTTCTGCCCCAGGCCCCCCCAGGGGTGGTGCACTTCAGTGGTGTAGTTTTAGCCTTGGCAAAAACCTGAAGGTAAAAGTGTCTGAAATGATGGCTATTAAATCTAACAAAGCCCGTCTGCAGACCTTTTAGACCCTGGGAGCCACTCTAGGTCATTCAGGTTACTCAGAATCTTTATTTATTAGACTGCAGACCAAGCAGGCTTTGAGGTAAGAATAATTTCTTTGTTAAATGCATACTGCTAGCTAGATTTAATTATATCAGATAAAAGAATCTAACTTTCCCTCTAGTAATTAGCGTGCATTTCTAGAGCAGTTCATTATCTTGCCTAAAACAACAATGTTTATTGACAGTCAATATTTGTTTCAACTGACCATCAATGTGGATAAATACATAAAAATGGGAATGGAAAAAAGAGTGTGAAAATAAAAAGTATTCTGTTAATGCTAGGAAATATAACATAGCATTCAACTCATATTCCTGCCTTACAGGACTGTCTTTTCCTACTTAACGTGATAACTCATGTTTTGAATGGAAATAAAGGTCTACAGTTCATGGGTTTTGAATCCAGTGTCTATAGGGTTTTATTTATTTATTTATAACCAGCTCAGGTATTCTCTACTTTTGGCCAGGGTCATTTGTTCTTTTATAAAAGCTTCAGCCAAAGTCATCAAGATTAAGAAGCAGCAATTTTGTTTTGATGCCAGTTTCCAGATTTTTCACTGCAATAGGCAAGCAGCATTATAAAAAAAAAAAAAAAACAACCAAACCAAAAACTAACAACGCCTCATAATGTTGGCAGAGAAAAAAGTCCAGTGAAGTCTTTATCACATGGAAGTCAGTAACCAGACTGACTGTTTACTGAGAGTGATAATGTTATCACTGCATGACTACACATAACAGTATCATAAGGTTACTTAAGAATGGAAATTAAATACTCACTGATGAGGTATGGTACAGAAGTGTTGAAATATTAGTAGTATTGGATTGTTGAACTGAGTAATTGCATCACTGCAATGAAGAAGTAGCTGCAGGACTATTCACTTGTCTGTGCCTACAGTTTTTAAAATGTCTACATTTTTGGCTTTCATCTGCAAAATTCAGTGTTAGGTACCTCCATTTACTGACCAATGCATAATTAGAATTGTGTTGCTCACAACACAGAAAGCTGTGAGAAGCAGTGTCAGCTGTGTTTAGTGACAGTACCAAGAATCTGTTCCTGAGGATAGAAGATTTTAACCTAGTCTTTAAAAATTACGAGCAGTGCTTGTTTTTTTTTTAAGGTATAGATACTGGATTCCAAGACAGTCATCTAGAGATCTTTTTGCTATCTTTCTGACTTACGTTGTTTTTTTAAGATGTCTCCTCTTTAATAGATCATGCAGAATAGCTTAGAGATCATCTTTTGAGGGGTAGGAGACAATGTTTTTAACTTATAGGAAGAAAGTTCATCTAAGTAAAATAGGTACACAGCATACTGTAACTGTATTTCACTGTCATAGAATATTGTTGATGTGAAAAGCTTACATAATTCAAAAGCAATTTGATAAACATGGAAAATAATTTCATAATGGATTATTTAAGCAGGAGTACTTGACACAGTTCAGTGGACATATAGGCATAGCAGGGAAATATCATTATGTGGTTGTCTCATTGCTATTTCTCCAAACTTTCCAACATTCAGACAATCCGGAGGCAGAATCTTAGGACAGACAGAGCTTTGAGACAACCTTGCACAACTGCTTATATGGTATGTCCTTACGTTTGCATTTCTGGAAGGTAGCATCTCTTGGTTTTAACTAGCAGACTGAGCAGACGAAGAAACTTCAGGAGCTCTGGAAAATCCTACCTGTTTCTGGCACCCATTTAATCTGTTTCAAATAATCTGCCTTCCAGAATCTTAAGGGCAAAGAGAGAGAGAATCCGATTTGGTCACAAAACAGGAGTTGTTAACCTTGAACACTGTGTCAGGGAACTTTTCATGGAGAGCAGTGCTATTTAATAACCTATAATTTAACAGAATCTGTCTTGGCAGGATCTGTAGGTGATTTCCTCAAACACCAATGAAGCCATGAAGAAAAGTATTGCAAAAAAAAGAGATAAGGTAAAAAGATAAAGAAATTAAATCTTGTATTGCTGATATGCACAAGCTTTTACATGTAGCACTAGTTCGTTTCTGAAACACAACATGGTATCTGACTCACATGTGATAAGTTAAGAACAGATTCAAAAACAAGGTTCATGATTCTGAAATGCATTCTGTATTTATTACAGCTATGCTGGTGAGTGCTAATGAATATATAATATACTATTGTGGGAAGATAATTTGAACAGCAAGCAGTTATGTTTAACAAGAAAAACATGCATACTGAAAAATGCATATGTACTAGGTGATCAGCATGGGGAGTAATTTTTTTCAGAGTGATTTCTCTGAATATCAAACATAAGCTCTAATTCAAAGGTGTATAAGAAGAAAAACAGCTTGCTAGTTTTCTGGTGAAGATCAATAATCCCTCAAAATAAAATGCATATAAACATGTTTTAGCATATGAGCATCTTTTCTTCCAAGTCAAAATGACTTGACCTTTTAGAGACAGCAGAGAAATCTAGGTGTATTGTCGTGTAGTTCGTAGTCCAAAAATTCAAGCTGTATTTATGCTAGAACTGCAGAGCATATTATTCTGGGAAATTGTGTGTGCATTAAGTCATACAATGATACAGCTTGTTTATACCTGGCTGCAACACTGTTCTAAATACAGAGAAATCAAAAGCAAGTCCTTGCATTCAGTATTATTATACTTGATTATACACTAAATATTCAGAGGCTTCAATGTCATTAAGAGTATCTAACAGAAATGACATGGGCAGTATTATTCTCATCAGTGGAGGTTAATGGAAGGAAACTCATCTGATCATCTTTTCAGTAGTAGTCTTACATGTTGAAAGGCTCTTCCTCATGCATATGTACAATGTCACAGTCTGCTCTGAAGAGGACTGGGCTCCGGAAATGGGAAACTGCACCATATGCTGAGTTATTAAATACATTCATAGGACAAACTCTATCAGTGAAAACATGTGTAGTACCAAGATACCATTTCAATTTGAAAATGAATTTAGGGTAAATAGAAGGTTGTATCCCATACACAATGTTGTTTTAATATGGTGTTGCTATGGAATCAAAAGAAATTTTATGCAAACTGCTAGACAGTATTTTCTTTCAGAGTACCTTGCATTTTTGTTAGGGATGGTAAAATCGTGCTGAATGTGAATGAATCCAAATGGCAGGTACTTGCAGCACTTGTGCCAAACTGAGATCAGATGGAAACTTAGGGGAGTTGGATCAAAAGAATTCTCCATCTTACCATTAATGTCATACACCTGATCTAGAATAAGAACAAAAATTTACTGTGTATAAGTATGTTTTTCCATTAAGAATGTGTATTTTTAGAAACCTCTTTCTACTTGGAAGAAATAGTTGTGTGAATAAATCCATATGGCGGAGTGCATACACATGGATATTTATGTTCTCTGAAAGGCAGACTCATCTAAAAGCTTCATCAACACTCTTGTCTCAGTGAAATACCACTGGAAGAGATTAAATTTAATCTGTATATGAAGTGAAGTTTCGTAGCATTTACATTGTTATATACTGTATTCCCCCTTAAGTTTAGACTTTTTTGTGCCCCATTATTCAAGCTGACAACATTCATGCGCTTTTTTTATTTTTAAAATGGGTGAAATATAAGTAGGGGATGGTGCAAAGTGGAGTCCATTTCCTTTTTTCTCTGTAGCAGAAAGAATTTAACCTACCAGTGTCTCATGGTTTGCAGTATACCTCAAGATTATGAAGTACTTTATTCCTAACTACTTCATCTTAGAGAGCAACTGTGACAGACCTTGAGCAGGAATTTCTTTGTCTTCTCATGAGATAAGCAAACCCAGAGACACCGAGACTCTTACCTCCTTAATATTTTGGCTATATATCAAGTGGGATAGCACCTCAATGTGTAAAACTCAAGAGCTGTTGGATGAAAGGGGTGAAATAACCCAAGTTATGAACCACGTACCTGAGCCCGGTGCCGGGTCTCTCCCCTCAGCGGGGTGGGGAGAGGAGCTGCCATGCTGAGGGGAGCGGCGGGAAACGGCCCTGGTTGGGCTGTTCCAGAACCTTCTGCGGCGGGAGCGTCCCTCTGTGGCTTCCCTCACACACCGAGCGTGTATAAATACAGCCTTGAAATAAAACTGACAGCATCCACGCAGTAAACTGTGAGTTAAATTAGCCATAAGCTGACTGGGTTCTCACAGCAGCAGTGGTGAACTCCTGTGTAAGTCTGACTACAAGGCGATCGATAATATTAAATTTAAGAAGAGGGAGATGGCGAAGTGCGATTGGAATCTGGTAAGAAATGACAAAAAAGTAGCGAAATCAAACTCATGTGTGTTTGGTTAAAGCTCCTCAGCACTCCCTCAGCTGTCTAAAAGGTCACCCTACTTTTTAAAAGTATAGATGTTTACAAGACTGCAATTAGCTGTTCATCAACAGTGAAATAACTGTTCACGTTGACTTAAAAAACAATTACATGAACTGAAGTTTCAGTATTAGTGTTATTATATAGCTTAATAGAGATGTTTAAATTATTTCCCAATAAACAGACGTTACCAAGGTGGGATTTTTACTGTGTGCTCAGTAATGATGCTTCTTTATTGTTTACATCTAATGACACACATTAATTTTCTTCTCTTTAAATCTAGTTGTTGTGTATATACATACGAATTCTAAGTTCTTAAGAAAAAGTAAAAATCCAACTATCTCAGTGTTTGGCAGACAGAGTCATTACAGGAATGCTTTCTGTTGCTGTTCATCACCAGAGAATTGTTACTTCTGTACTGTAATTTGGGCAAGGGCAGATTAAGCAGCTATCAAACAACCAGAAGTTTTACTGAGTGCATTTCAGAAACAATTTGAGACTATGGCAGCATTTCAGGGTACCTCTTTTTTTGTCACGTGATAAGGCTTGACCATATCTCCATTGTCTAAGGCGTAGCTTTTTTAACAGCTGGAAAGTAGGCTTCTAGCTTCCTTCCTCTCTTGCTAAAAATAACATCAGAACATGCTGTGTTTAAGAATAGTATTAAGATTGCACATAGGTGATTTGGGGTTTTCTAATTGTTTTGAACGGTAAAGAATTTTTGGTGTTTCTTTTATAAGAGCAGCAGAGGAATTTCCATTTTGCGGTCTAGCAGGAAAAGAATTTGATGTGATATACTTTACAGTTGATAAAAGTGGTGAAAGTTAAACATTTATGTATGGGGAACAGTTTCGGTGAGTTAGGAGGTATCTAAATTCGTAGCAGTAATTCATGTGGCTGTCCATTTTTAGTCAGCTTATTTTACATGTAACATTTGTAAGGAGGCTAAGTTGCAGACCATCACTGTCTGTTGTGTTTCCTAAAGAGCTATTAACTAATTAATTAAAATGTTACCACTCTCATTTATTCTCATTAGAAATAATAAGAGTTTTGAAATCTAGTCCTGTGGTCGTGCAGTCCTATTCTTTGAGGTGACACTGATAGCACCTGGAAATAACTGAAACTGATGATATTCCAGGTGAAACTGATAGAAGCTGTTTGACATTATCAGCTAGATCTGATTACTTAAAACATTGTCTGATATTAACTGTTTACGTTGAAATTTTACATGTTCAACCTCTGCCTTAGAGGCCTTTTTATCTTTTTTTCCCCTTGAAAAATGCAGCTATGAAAACTGAAACACTTAGGAAACAGTATAAGAAAAATCCTGCAGCTGCAGCTGGGTGCGAGAGCTGGATCCTAGAGCTGGATCCTAGAGCTCCCTTGGTTCCTTTGAGTCCCTTCCCTGCTTGACACCAGCAGGTTTGGTGGATGGAGGCAGTCCGTATGAGTGTAGGTGGGGCTGTATAGCATCTATGTGTGCTGATTGTATGGCCAGTACACTGGGATGGGAAGAGTTCACTGCTAATGAAGTCTGAGGGGAAGAAGAGGAATTTTGTCAAAAGAAAGCTAGAAAGCCAAGACGGGGATAGGTTGTGCCTGAGGAAGACAAAGGGAGTTCTGCAGAGAAACAACTAGTTTTGTGTTGGTGTTTGGTTTTTTGTTTTTTTTTGTTTTTTTTTCCCTTTAAATACACCAGTATGCTCCAGGCATTTATGGATGCAAGAATTTACAGGTACTTATTTTTTAAAAAATTGTTAAATGTAAGTCTTAATTTTGCAAGAAAGTACTTTGTGTATGCCATTATATATGAATTACTCTTTTGTGCTATCTCATGCCTGATTTTTTGGCTTAAAAAGAACAACTTCCTTGTTAAAATTTGGTAGATACCTATTTGTTTATATATTTCAGAAATATTTCCCCCTATGTATCTATGTATGTGTGCATGCCAGGTGGAAGAAAAAACAATGCATCAGTATTGCAAACTAAGGGGGAGTTGCATTTTGCTTTCTGTTCTGACATTTCCTATAATTGTTTTTTCTTTCTAAAGCAATTGGAAAAAGTTGGTAAATCTCAGCGACCTGTTTGACTGTTTCATACTGGTGAGGGCAAAACTTGGTCTGCCTGTTTCAGTTAGTAACAGACAACTGCAGGGTGCTGAAAAATCTCCTTTAGATTTTGTACCTGTGACAGCCAATGGAATGATTTAACTCTTCCCTATAGATGTTGGGTGCTTTTATGTAGACAAATCAATTTGTTATGGTACTGCATCAGTAATTAGGAAATACTTTACTATGTACAGCAATTTTGTGTTCCTTCCAGAAGCTGATGGAGCATGTTGCAGTAGTGCCCTACAATACCCGAGGAGCTGTACACTCTGTGATGTTGTTCATGTCCATTTTCTCAAACAGATGCTCCCATTCTTTTGTGTGAAAAAAAATCAGTTTACTAGATGAAATACAGAAACTGTTTGTTTTCTAAAATTAGTTATATGGAGTTGTTATTATCAGAACACAAAAAGGCATGGGTTGCACTTTCCACAGAGTACTTTCCTGGGCAAAGCTGAAACCAGTGGAGTTTGAGGAATAAGCCCTGTTGAAATTTCCTTGCTGCCAGTATGAGTAGATAGATTGTTGTCTTGGTTTTCCAGTATTAAAGCTATGCTGCTGTTCTGTGATACACATAGTGCCTTGGAAGAAAGGGCTTGACTTTTTACTTAAGTAGGTTAATAGGTCCCATGGTTTCCACAGCTGAATTTGTTGGGGTTTGGATGGTGAACTTGTAAAGGCTTACTTCCTTCAGCAGCACAGCAGGCTAGACAGGTTTTCCCAATGGCACTGACATTTACTATAACTTGTGTGTGTGTGTTTATCTTACAGCTTCAGTCTTCTGTTCACTAGAGAGTTTGGCTCTGCCAAATGAGCCCTCCAGGTTTGATTGGGAGGCTTGGGATGTTGTGGATATATGCATGCCTGCTTGGCTGAAGGTACAAATGTAAAGAGAAGCAGAGAGGGTTTTGTATATGTGTGTATGTAGAAAATTTATATCTGAGAGCTTTTATACTTTATCTGGAAAAATTTGTTTTTCTTCAAAGCCCACGGGAAAATTGGACGTGATTGTTTCATCTGCACAGACTATTAGCAATCTGATCTTGTTCTCTCACAATGAATGGGATACTAGGTGAATGGGATACTAGGTTTTATTCTACATTTTACAAACCATGCTCAAATTCCTATGTATACATGCTTACACAGAATTTTGTGTGCTAAGCTTGTAAAAGCAATCGGGGAAGATGCTCTGCCCTTTGTTTATTGCATGCACTAGGTAGGCAGACAGTGTATATGTAACATGGGACAAAATTTATGGTTAGACATAGGTATGTGTACAAACCCATCTGTTGATTGCAGATGTTTTCTCACGTTGCTGCTATGTATGTGATACATTGGTCTCCGATACCTTGCATTTTAGTAATGCATTTACTAGTAATGCACCATTTCTTTTATGTACAAAAAGTTCAGTGGCGTTATTAGTGTTGTACATTATTAAAATTATAATAATAATCTCCTCTGTGTGTACTTTCAGAAATAGAATCTTGGGAATGATTTGTAAAAGTATTTGGGAGAGAAGCTCAGTTTGTCTGTACAAACTGCAAATTACTTCTCACTAGAATTTTGATATAGTGAGATTCATTAATGTTAAAAGAAAAAGCAGAGAAGTTTTATTATGAAAACTTGGAATTCTTCATGTCATTGCAGCAGCAATATGGTAGGGTTTGTATTTTTCTTACTTTTTTATACACTGTTTATAGAACTTTGGCCATGTCCATATTAAATTTCTTTAAAATAAAACTAAACTTTCAATTTTCTCTTTGTTGATGTCATACAGTAGTGTTTGCATTGAGCAATTGGTTTTAAAAAAATGTTAAGAACCAGAAGATTGTGCAGAGGTGCTGCTTCTACATTATGGATTTAAGAAAATGTCCTTAATATTGTCCTCTAACTTTTGATAACCCCTGAAGTTGTCAGGCAGTTCAACAAGATGATTGTTGTAGGTCCCTTCCAGCGGAACTATTCTATCCATTATCTGCCATAGATTCTGTTTTGCTTATTTTTGCTGTTATGGCAGAGGAATAAGCGTGCTGTGTAACTTGAACAATAGACTCGGCAGCAGCAACATCAGCATTTGACTTATTGTAGAAAAATGTTCTTGTATTATTACAGTAGTGAAGCTGCTGCTTGTGCAGTTCATCCCATTTAACAAACTGTGGATGTTTCTCTGAGAAAAGTTACTTTAAGGTTCTAAAATAAAATCAGATACCTTTCCCTTGCTGGCCAAGGAAGGAAAACCAAAATAATTAAGAAAATACTAGGTCCTTTATTTTTCTGAAAACAAAACAACTTTTTTCTTTCCTGTTCTGTAAAGAAGAGTGTCATGATTGATTTCAAAATAAAACAAGGCAGGTCTTCATTGTATTTGGGAGCAATTAGTTGAGAGTTTGGAGGTCAAGCACAAAGAGGTGTTGAGCTTCAAGAAGGAAGTTGTGCAATGGCCACAGGTTCAAAACACTGCCCTGCTGAACTGCCAAACTTTACAGGAGCCTCGTTCTGTATGTCCATTTGCTAAGGATCTCTGACAACAACAGCACTGTCACATGTTTTCAGCTCTTCTCCTGTTCCATCCCTCTTGGCATCATATTCAGAAAGCTATGAGGCAGGTTTAGATCTAAGTCTCCAGTTTTCTTGTCAGCCTGTCTGGGAAGCAGCGAAGGTTGAGGAAGCATTTAAAATAATCCATCTCTGGATGATAGGCGAATAAAGAAGAGATTGGATGAATAGAGAAAGGTGTAAACTGAAGGAGAACAGTAATATGGCACTTAGAAAGAGAAGGGGAAAGGATAGACAGGATGAGAAGGAAAGCAAGGAGGGAATAAAATCAAAACAAAAGAGTATATGTCAGATTGAATAGTAGGAAATATTGCAGGAGGACAGGAAGCGTTACAGGCAGAATGAACAGAAAGGTATGTTGAAAAAAGAGGTAGGAAGTGTTGCACATTTCCTTGTATCTCTGCTGAAAGAATGAAAACGATGCAGCACTCCTGTACAGACACAACACACTAGTATCTGCTGTAGCTGGACTCTGTCCCTAACTTTCTCTTTTGTATGACCACTAGGAAGCGAAGAGAATGTAGACAGGAGGGGAGTGGATTACTTCTCTAATAAGGGAGAACATGGCTTTAGGAAATCCTTATTTCTGCCTCACCTTCTACTGTAGAACTTTATTTCTGCTCTTCTCCAAGAAGCTTCCATGGAGTTTTGCTTCTGTGTAATAACTGGCCTCTATGAATTCCAGAAGTTGAATTGTGGAGACTGGAAAATGAGCTGATAGGGATAGTATCTTTCTTACTATGTGTGTTTATACTCTTGCTATTCTTTAACTGTTTCTGAAGATAAAGAGCAATATTTTTAAAAGCATTGACATTAGTGATCCTTGCTAATATGGGATATATGTTTGACATAGACTTGGAGTTAATACTGTGCTTTGTAAAAGTCTAAGTTTGGAATCAGATCAGGGCATAGATCTTCAACTGTGCTCAGACAGGTTACTTATTCTTTAGGTCTCTTTTGAGACCATTTTGAGTAAAATGACTTCTTTCTAGTGAAGCTTGCACATTTTGTAATGTATTTTGAGGTGCTAAGATAAAAGAATAATACTGGGGAATTTCTATTTATTTATTTCCATTTCTAGCAGGAATCCATACCTTGACCTCTCTAATTCCTTGGAAAGGTTACCTGAATATACTTACCTCCAAATTTAGCCCACATGTTAAAGGAAACCTCTACTGTAGCTGAGTTAGTATTTCCAAGTAGATATCATTACTAGTAACAAGCAAAGGAACTATTCTATTAGCTGACATACAAATAGAGAAGCATCAAAGCCAATGACAGTTGTGTAGCTTTTTGTGACATTAATGCATAACGTGTAACTGGGGCCAGATAAAAACAAGAATCAGTGTGTGTATCAAATTCTTCACACAAAAATTTAAACAATCCAAGAGCACAGAAGATGGTAAGATCTGCAGATCATGTCAACTATACGTATTACTAAGATCTCGTATCACAAACCTTTTCTAAGTAGTTATCTGGGATCTCCTGAATAAAATACTTCTGAGTTTTGGAGATATTTGGATGTCTCTAAGATAGTTAGGTTTCTTTATCATTACTTAAAAAAAAAATTTAAAAAATCAGTTTGTCTCTTTCTGATGGCAGGTTTATGATTGTGAGATTTACTTGTTAACCTGATATGCCACATAGTTAGTCAAAGAACTTAAAAAGAAGCCTACATATTTGCACCTTGCTTGTTAAAATATGTTAAAAATGTGTAGTTTTAAAAATCATTACGAGTTTCCTATTGCATAGTTTGGATGTGCATGTTTAAAAACCAGAGATATCTATTTTACATAGAACAGTACTTGCTTACGAAGTGGCATGGGATATACTTGGATTTGAAAGTCTGTCCCAGCACAAATTTTATTGCCCTAAAAGGCATTGGCAAGAAAAGAAATAGTTTTATATTTGGTTAAGAAATGAAAATATTTCCATCCAAGAACAAGTATTACACATTTTGCTTTACACTTGATAAAGGACATTTTCTTTTCTTTCATAGTTTGCAAAAATTAAAATCCCTTGGAATATTTTAAAACATTAACTGTGGTTAAGGGATTAAATGAAGCAAAATGGTTTGCTGTATGTTGAATCAATCAGAATTAAAGTTCATTTATAAGTGACAGGTTTTCTATGCACAGCAACTTTCTTTTAATACCTCTGGTGTAAATGACTCTTCTTTTTAATATGCCATGTTACCTGTGTTTAATGAAGTGATTTAGGTATTCTGGGTGGGTTATTTGTGAATTTCAATTCTAAATAAGATGAAAATTGCTTTTCAGGAGTGGAATGTTGTAGGGCTACCTTTCCCAAGATGAGCTAGGTGGCAGAATTGACTAAGAAAGTGGTGCTTAGTTATTCCATAAGCTCTGACTGCCAGTTTGTTCACTGAATCAGGTAAAGTGCAGTCCATTTTAACTTTATACCTTACAAAAAGGTATTATCTGTTTATATCAAATACATTTTGTAGCGTTTTATGCAGAATACCTTAAAGCAGGTGTATGCTAATTTCCAGAAAGCTACAGGCTCTCATTGAGCTGGGAAAATGCATCTTGTTTTGCAAATCCAATATGATTATTTAACACTTCTAGTGATACAATTATTTTTCATGTTTATTACACAATGCAAGGTCTACAGAAGGATTCTGCTGATAGCATATTTCCCTGAGGTTCTCTGCTCTGCCTGCCCAAGTCTGCCTGCTTTATACATTCAATTTTTACTGAGGACAAAGGTGAAGAGTGGATAGGAAAACAAGGACAACATCTAGATATTTTTCATTACTGTTTAATGCTCTACCAGACAGTCTTTGGATACTAAGCTGGAGAACGTGGTGTGAAAACAGAGTTAAGAACAGGTTTTAAACATAAGTGTTATTTTGTCACTGGATTTAAATATAAGTATATAGCTATGAAATATGAAGTATTAGTTTGCTTGTAGTTTTGAACATCAGTTTGCTGGTAGTTTTGAAAATCAGTGAAGGAAGGTATGTTTACCATGGCGCATTCCTGTTGGCAGTTGTTAACTTTCATCTAGGAAGAACAGCCTATCAGAGCTCATTTCAGGGCTATCTTTTTCAAACAGGCCAAAGAGGACTCTGGTTTTATCATGTTGGTGGAGGACTAATAAAAAAAAAAATGTTCTGGCTTGTCTTTTGCTTTTTTTTTTTTTTTTTTTTTTTTAAATCTAACATCTTTTTGCCTTCATCTCTGTCTGATGTAGTAGCACAGCTCTGAAGGCACAGGGAGACAATGTTGTTTGGAGGACTGAGTACCCGTAACTGGGAATCAGGAACCCCTGGAGTTTTTACCTCTGCTGCTCTGATGTTTCATTTTATTGCACTTGTTGAGTCACTCAAGTTCTAACTAATTTTTCCTGAAGTGGATGATGATAGGTGGTGGTGATGATAGGTGGTGATAATAGTCATTGTTACTGTGCTGGCTCACTGATCTTTTTGTAAGGCCCTGTTCTGTGACGGACCATTCTAGCAGACCAACTACCTGATGTAGTCTATGTATGCATGAGAGTCTGTACGTCAGGCTTGCGGTGTGATTCGTTCTGGAGTACTAGTTTCAGTCCATGATAAAAACCAGGGTAAAGTAGAAATAAATACAATAATTAAAAGCAAATGATACTGATAGATGATGGTAGACCAGAACATGTATTGTTCTTCCTCCACAAGGCCTAGAAGGGTGTACCAGGTTGAGTAACTGGGCATTGATTGCTAAGGAAAGCAACCTTTGAATGAAATCTGTATGAGAAAAGAGCCTTTTTGTCAACCTCTAATCTTAAAGGATTTATTTGAAAGTCGTCTAACCCTGTATAAGCAGGAAGATTTTTATCAGACTACTGGTATGGAATCAGTTACTGTGTCTAGAACAGAGATTACAGAGTCCTTCCATTCTGAATTGCAGAGTTTAAGGTACCTGCAATAGTCTTTGCATTCATATGTAATTATGTGCTCTGTTACTGAAGTATTATAGGGTATTTAATGGAATTGGCTTTGCCATAAAGGGGAAACAATATTGAATTTATTAATCTGAGTGTTGTTCCAAGAAAGAACCTTGCTATGTACAAATGGCCTGCTAGGAGACAATAGTTATCCAGCTCACTTTGGGTATAATCTCCATTAGTAAATATATGCTTTTAAGATAAAATTTATAGGGTTTTTTCCCCTGCTTTAAATGTACTGAGGTGTTTCTGTTCTGTACAGTATACTTGTTGAACACAGAGCTTTGTTCTCTATGATCATGACCCAGTTATGTTGAGTTTACTAACTTGGTTAATAAGACCATAAATAATAATTCATAGTTTTCTTTTGTAGTTAGCAGTGGTAGCCTTTTATAATTTTCCTTGTCAGCACATATGGTGGGTAATAAACTAACTAATAAAAGTGCCACATGGAGCATAGGTCTGCTTTTATTTTTTTTATGATTGTTTGTTTCATCTGATACATAATTAATGTGCAAGGTTTGAAATTGTTTTGTCTGTAATTTCAGCTTCTGCTGATGTGTTCTGAGCTGTAAATGTTGTGTGAAAACAATGATTCCCTGACTTAATCAGCTGCATTTGTTCAATGACCATTGTATAAAATCAGTAAATGAGGTTGTCAGAACACTTTTAAAATAATTTTTCCATTCACTCTGAGTCTTATTACTGGTTCTTTTGACTAAGATTCAAAGTAACTGTAAATGCTATCTTAGGTCTTCTAGCCAAGCAAATGCTTGCAATGCTTATTTGTTTGTTTTGTTTTGTTTTGTTTTTCTTTTCCTTTCATTTGCTCTTTAGAAGTTCATGCTCTTCAGTTGGCTTTTAAGTCCTATTTTGACAAAGTATGAGATGCCTTTTGCAGTCTTCTGCTTGTAAACTGGCTTTTCCAGTATTTGTCTGCTTTAGTAGAAGCAACTGCAGCTCTTCTGCTAGTTTGAGAACTTCAGTGGGATTCCAGGTTGACCTTGGACAAAGATGAGAAAAAGGACATCCATTTTGGATGTCCCATTTATTCTCCCTCCTGTCATGGAAAGAAATCTTTGCAAGTGGTATTGCTTCACATTAAAGTGATCTAGCTTTCACTCCCAACCCTCACCTTGTAAATCTGATACTTTACAGTGCCTGGAGTGAAAATAGTTGACAAAGTACATCCCAGATTGCATTTGTAGAGTTTCAGCCTTTCCTCTTAATCAAAAGATGTCTGTATTACTATCTGCATGTTAATGCTAGTTTTCTGAGGCTGCTATTCTATCCCTTTTGTCCCTTTCCATAATTAAGTAAATATACGTTTCTTGTGTCAAGCTTGTGGTTCATCCTGAGCAGCCGTTCAGGATAGTTAGTGAGCAAGTATCTGCAGTGATGCAACAGGTTTAGGGAGTCATTACAGCACTTTGGTTTGTTTTTTTTTTTTCCTCCTCCTGGGAATTAGGTAATGAACACTAGATATGTATTTTCTCCCACTGGGAATTAGGGAATACATACTAGATTGCAGCAAGAGCTAAGCATGAGAATTGCCATCATTGATTGCCATTATCTGATAAAAGAACAGATTCCCACCAATTTATCACCACAGGAAGACAATTTGATTGTATGATTTAGATATCAGCCTCCCAGTGAATGAGTGTTTCTTTATGTTCAGATGGTACCTCCTGTGTTTCAGTCTGTGCCCATTGCCTCTGGTCCTGTCCCTGGGCACCACTGAAAAGAGCCTGTCCCCATCTTCTTTTTACCTTCCCTTCAGGTATTTGTATACACTGACAAGATCCCCCGAGCTTTCTCTTCTCTTGGCTGAACAGGTTTTCTCTCAGCTTTTCCTTGTATAAGAAATGCACTTAATCACTTTAATGGCCCTTTGTTAGATTCTCTCCAGCATGTCCAGGTCTCTCTCATACCGGGTATATTAATCAATATTACTAAATATTAATAATGTCTTTTTTTTTCCCCCACTCCTTAGATTTCTTTAGAGTACATTGGGCATTTTAGAATATAGGATTCTTCTGTGAATACTTTACATTCAAAACTGTTTAGCTGTAAAATTGTGGCTCAAGCTGGTGTTTTGTTTTTACTTACGTTCCCTTCTTTGACACAGAGCCAGGAGATTCACAGTTAGTTAATAGTGCATTTTTGTTCAAATCATACACATCTACCATTTCATAAAAAGGTGCCTAAGGAAGAGATCTAAGTTATTGGTGGAGGAGAGGACTGGAGCTGAGTGACCCGAGATGTAGGACCACAGTGCTGTTAGCCATGCAAACTTATAACACATCATCCTTAAATGGTAAAGTTTAAAGAGACAAAGCACTATCAGGGAAGAAAAAAAAGAACGGTATTAGGATTGTGAATCTGAAGGTTTAGACATTTCTCTATTTCACCAGCAGTAGCAATTTCCACTGGGGAGGGAGAGGGGGGGAGTGGTGGTGGGGTATGTAGTAGAAACTGAGCTGGATGTGCTTTTTGGTTCTTCAAGATTTTGAAAGATATTTTTTTTTTCTTTACGTTTTCCTGTCTTAATAATGAAAGGCAACTTCATGGAATGATGACACATTAAATAATCTGATTTGTTTCCTTTGGCAATGTAATACTTGTTTGGTAAATTACTTGATTCTTTATGTTGTTCAAATGCTTGTGGACACAATGTTAGCATAAGGAAAACTGAAAGCAATTTTATGCAGCTTTTTTTACTATACCCTTGGGCATTTTCTAAGTTTGCATTTAATCACAGAATCTTGGCCATGATATTTCTGACAGGTAATTTCCTTAATGCAGTTGACAGAGATGGATTACATGGAAGCCTATTGGATCCATTGCTTTTGTGTGCAAGTGATAAGGCTAGATTAGGGTTATCTTGCTCTGAGTGCCTGGAAAGATACAGCCACCTAATAATTCCCCTGGTAATATGGATGGTTTTGTGGGAGCAAAAATTCATGGCTAGATACTGGCCTGCAAAAGTATTACCAGATTCTATTGCACCTTGAGAACATCTGGGGTGATGTCTGTTTGTCTGTTACATGATATCAAAATTATATGTCAGAGAAAGACAAATGTATACTTTGCAGATTGGAAAATTGATAAGGCATGAGGTAGGCACATATCTTAGAACTATTAATGGGATTGAAAAATAAATTTATTTTTGATATGACTGTTTTTCTGATTTGTCAGAGAAATAGCAAAAAAAAAAATTATTTAGCTTTTTAGCTGCTTTAAAGATTCATTTAAGAAAATTGATGTTGTCTTGCTGCCTTATTAGAAGACCCTCAGCCTCAATGTTCATAACTAGGAAGCTTTTTGAAACAAGATTTAATTATAAATAGTGATCTCTGAATAGTTTTTAGATCTGTTATACTCTTTTGCATCATGGCTTTTTGAACTTTTGAGTAGAAGCGTGTACAAAAGCTTGAGTGAAATAATTAAGAGCCATCAATGTATAGCGTGTTTTTATTTACTCATAGCAAGCATTCATGTTAGTTGAAACAGGTTTTTTTCAGTCATCTCCAAGATTATTAAGACTTTACAAGTTCTTCAAACTTCAACTAGATTAATAAAGTAAATTTGATGAGCTTATAGCTAACAAAGTTTCAGTCAAAGCATCTGTTAGTGGTCTCTCATTTGGAAACAAACTTACTGGAAAGACGAAGGTTGGAGAAGAGAGTGGCTGGCATTCATAAAACATAGACTCCTGACACCCTCTTTAATCAGTGAAGAAGAGTGATGTGCCTTCAGGAGGCAACTGAAAGTAAGAGTCTAATTTAGATGGTCTAAGTCATGTCCTGTGGGATCCTCTTTGTATCTCTTGACTGACGCATTTTAGAGGGCTAAAATGAGCAGCTTCCCTGAGCTGAAGTTAGCTTTTGTGAATATTTTCTGTAATAGTGAGCTGCACAGGTTCAAGATACAGAATGTTTTTCCAAGTTTTACAGCTTTGCAGGCAATACAGTTTTGCTGCACTGTCTACATTAAAAGGTTCAGTGGCTTTTTGGCGAGGTCTTGGAGGGACAGGATACACACACTGTATTTCTTGGCATCATGACACTTGGCATCTTTCTGACTAGTGGTGTAAAACTGTTGTCATATGTTATTTCTGAAAAACATGGTAAGTGGAAAAGACCACCCCCATATTGCTATTGAAAATGAAACAAGGAAAACCCAAACAAACCTCAGACCAACAGAGTATATTTGGGTTTGATGTGATGGGGAAGCTTTGTGTCCTGAAAGATCCTCTACCTTACATCTTGGCCCAACAAAAATAGTTATCCTGCATTTTCCTTGTTTTATTTCCAAAGCTAGGAGAGAAAAAAAAAAAAAAAAAAAAAAGACATTTTATATGAATACTGACTGTGTCAAGAAAAAGGATCACGTAGGTGTTTAATATATGCTGTGATGAGTAATTTTGGTCATGGTACATCAGCAAGCCACTTTCCCCCACCTTCTTTCTAATAAGAATTTTAATCCATTGATGACAAAACCTCTAAAGTATTTCCTTGCTTCATTGTAACACACTGTGACGAATTATGTCTCAGGAGTTGTAAAATTTTCTCATAGCTTGTAATACCTCATTTAATGAATTGATCACACTGAAATGTAAAGATAAAGCAGCATTTATTTTGTATGTTATATTGCATATAATTTTTAGACTTGACATTTATAGCCATGGAAGCTGTTATTTTACATATCATTTTCAAACCATATCAGCCTTAAACACATTTAAATTTAATAAGCAAGTAGATTAGATTTGCTTTTAAGCTAGGCATATCATTATAGTTTGTGTTCCCTTCAGGAGAGCACATGCTTACTATTAAATGCAGTTTTTAGTTGTCTTTTAAAACCTAAAAATAATAAGATAGGGTGTGTTTACAAAAGTAATTGACTATAGAGCTGCTTTCAGGGGCAGTGCTCCAGTCATGAATTTTGTGGGATACAGATATGAAAGTACTTTTTGGTTTTTTTTAAAAAAAATTGTCTTGTTTTGAGGAAATATTACTGTAGGAGCTATGTGTTTCTGTTAAGAAATACCAAATCTGTCCTAATAACATATGGCCTGATCATCATCTCCTGCAGAAAAAAATCCATGGGAGGGGAGAGCTTATTTGGAAACTCTGCATGATTTACCAGGCAGATTTTCTGATGCCTCATCTTTCTCATCGGAAAAAATTTGTTGCTGCCAAGGAGGTGGATTTTTATAGCATTCTAACTATTTAAATACCTTACCATCCATAAAAAACATGTTTTTAGTAGTGTGAAAAAAAGCAGGCCTCCTTTCTTTGATCCTGGCTTCCTTCACCACTAAAGAAACTTTACAGAGTATGATACAAACTCTGCTGTGCTGCAATCTGTTTGTGACTCCCACCTTGGAATCTTGGTGGATGTAGAGGCAGCTGAGAGAATCCTCATGAAAATCTGAACTTTATAAAATCCTGGTGGCCTTTTCGTTGGAGGTTATGTTACTTTTCTTAGTGTATCTGCCAAAAGAAAATTCCGGCATTAGACTTGTTGCTCTGGTGCAAAATTAGACAGGATGCAAATAAGAAGCTTTTCACCTAAACTGAGCAAGAATAATTATTTTTCTTCATTTTTTTTCCATTCATTTTTAAAGATCAGTTTGTAAATATGGTACTTACTTTCATGATATCTGGGAAATTATATTTCACTTTTTATCAAAATGAGGCTGATGCTTTGTTTACAAAGTCCTTTCACTAAAGTGGAAAAATTAAGCAGGATGCCTTGGCTTACAGTCTGTCTTTGAAGAGTATCATTTTAAAGTTGCATTTTGAGGATTTTGTTTTCTGCTTTTTGTTGCCGTTTCTCCCCTTTTCCACTTTAATACGTTGCTTCATGTTGTGTTCATGTCCTTTGAGTTGGATGTAGTTCTTTGCTTTCTAGCCTATCTGCATTCAGAGGCCTACTCAGCAAAATACTAGACCTGGTAGATCTTTCAAATCCAAACCTCTTCCTATATGTTTCTCTAGGGAATAGTTTAATGTGTGAGCCATGCAAGCCAGTGTTTAACGAACCAGAGTACACCAGGCAAATAAACTGAAACATTCAGTCTGGTGCAGGTGTAAATTGTTGTGTAGTACCTTCATATAAACCAACCTTAAACTGCTTTCTGTTCTTTGTAAAATCAGTTAATGCAAGGGAAATCAGATCAATTGTACCAAAAAAAAAAAAAAAAAAAGTGACCCAGACCAAAGATTTCATAGAATCATAGAATCCTTTAGGTTGGAAGGGACCTCCAAGATCATCAAGTCCAACCATTGAGCCATTAGGGCTCTAAAGTCCTCTGCTAAAACAGACCAGAATCTGTCAGGGTTGGAAGGGACCACAAGGATCCCCCAGTTCCAACCCCTCTGCCATGAGCAGGGACACCTCCCACTAGATCAGGCTGCCCAGAGCCTCATCCAACCTGGCCTTAAAGACCCCCAGGGATGGGGCCTCCACCCCCTCCCTGGGCAACCCATTCCAGGGTCTCACCACTCTCATGGGGAAGAACTTCTTCCTCACATCCAGCCTGAATCTGCCCACTTCCAGCTTTGCCCCATTCCCCCTAGTTCTGTTGTTACTTGAGATCCTAAAAAGTCCCTCCCCAGCTCTCCTGTAGGCCCCCTTAAGATACTGGAAGGCCACAATAAGGTCCCCTCGGAGCCTTCTCTTCTCCAGACTGAACAGCCTCAACTCTCTCAGTCTGTCCTCACAGCAGAGCTGCTCCAGCCCTCGGATCATTCTCGTGGCCCTTCGCTGGACACGCTCCAGCAGCTCCACGTCCCTCTTGTCATGGGGGCTCCAGAACTGGATGCAGTACTCCAGGTGGGGTCTCACCAGAGCAGAGTAGAGGGGGATTTGTGCCTGTAACATACAATGTGGCGTGCTTTTGGCCTAAGTCCAGAAGGAGTGCCTGTCAGGCCCTGGAGTGCTCCTGGAGGTGGCAGATGATGGCAGGTGTTCTGGGCAGGAAGGCAGGACGCACCTGCCAGGTCTGGGCAGGCGTTGTTCTCTTCACAGGGATGGGGGTTGTACTGCCATAAAACAGGTGCCACACTGTAAAAACCAAGCTGTAATGAAAGCAGACTTCACAGGCACATTAGAAGGTGGACGAAGTGACTGCAGAAGCCTAAGGAACAGTGAGCTGATGAGCCTTCAAGGAAGTACAAGATTTAGTAATGAGCAGGGTAACATAGAAAAGATATCAGAAGAGTGAGTGCTTTGCTATGGGGTTTATAAGAGTGTTATTTAAAAATGAGGTACACTGTTACTATTCATACTAACACCTATGAGTCGCAGTGAATTTCATTCTGTGCCTTTCACTAGATTGTGATCTTTGAACTCCTGTTGATATTTTTTTTTAGTATAGAAGATTGGCAATATACGCTGTCAGCAAAATATGTCACATATTTATGAGTTGTAACTGAAAATTTAATAATTTGTACCATGTCTTGCCCACAAGGATAATTAAATGGAATGACATTTAAGTTAATAGAACTACAGGGGTGACCACTGGCTAAAGAACTGTTTCCCAGAGTTTTTTTGGTAAAATGACCTCCAGTATTTTGTTAATTTCTCCTCCATGTAAGTGTATGCTTATTTTTCCTAGTACTTTCGGCAGGAATAACTTAATTACAGTAAATAGGAAATAATTCCAGAAAAATCTGCTAAATAAATCATTTCTATCTTTAATTTAAATACAACTTTTTCATTCTTTTATTCAAAGAAAATGTACTGCACAGTGAAATTACACTTACTAACATCAAAAAGTAAAAAAAAAAAAAAACCAAAAAACCAAAAAAAAACCAAAACAACCAAAACCCACCAGTATTTTCTGGAGGTCTGTAGTAAAGCATCTTTAACCGTACTTCAGCATTGAAGGGGCCATTTAAAAAGGTAAGAGCTTAATCCAGACATCAGTGATGATGATGATTTCCTTCAGTGTGATAATAAATATATCAAAGTACCCTTTTATGTTTAATAATTCAGGATTCATCGAGCATTTAAAGGTTTTCCTGTTCTGTCGTTTAAGGAATCTGATAGCAATTTGTTAAAAATAATATGAGGCTCGTCTCGACAGTAGACAAAACATTTGCACAATATGTAAGGGATGCTATTTCAAAATGGAAGTTGATGCTTTCTACAGCACTTGCATAAACATTGAAAGGTTTTCACCTTACTTGCTTACCTTCCTGAAAACCGTAGCAATTAGGGTGACTTTCCATCAATTATTTGGAAGACATCCCTATAAACCAGTTATTTTATAAGAAACACCTCAGTCCTCCACTGGAAATTATATATCAGAAGTCTAAAAAGGAAGCTTTGTACAGAAGTAATATATTGCTATACCTTATCAGGAAAAAAAATAATCAGAATAACTGTTTCTGAATGGTAAGATACTTCTCAACTGAGATTTACAATTTGTACTACCATGCTATTCCAAAAGGTCCGCATTTGTGTTTGTAATAGAGCTAACAGAGTTGATAATTATTTTAAGCTAATTATAATATTTGCATGTTGTTGTTCAGTTTCCCCTTAAATGTGAATGGCAGAGGATGATTATTATTGGGACTTTTTTTGTTATTTTTTCCCTGAAGGATACAGTTTTTAAGCTGAATGTTATTTTATTTTTCATAGTCAAAACAATTTCAAGCAAGTTATTCTTACAGGTTATTTTATTAGTCCTGAGTATATTCACTTATGTGTAGAGACCAATATGGATACGAGCTCTGACAGCAAAGATACCTACTGGAATCTGAGAGCAGAATCTGAATTGAGATTTCACACTTCGAACAAAAAAACACATACATGGCTGAAATGGAATTAATTAAATATGCACGTTCAGTAATTATGATGTTAATTAAAACTAGTTAGAGATTACACAGTGGACGTTTTTTAAGAACTCCACACATCCAGATCCATTTGCTGTTCAATAAATATTGTGATGTGTGCCTGCAAAGCCGAATAACATTGGTCGAAGCAGCAGGTCAGTGCACAGTCATTTCTGGGATTTCTTAGGCATTAGCTTCAGTTTGAGGGCCTTGGTTAGAAGTGTTCTCAGACCTCTAAGATTTCTGTTTGTGAAAAATAATTTTTTGCAGTAGGTGAAGAGAGAGCTAAGCATTGGATCTGACTTACGCATTGCCCTGTCCGAAGTTGGTGCTGGTTGTCATGGTAACACTTTTAAATGGTGGTGGCTGTGGCTTGACGTCGGAACACTTTCTGTTAAGTGAAGATTCTTCTGAGATTGTAATGGAGTGTTTTAAGTGAGTGGACCTTTTGTGCTTGATAAAATATTTAGTAAGTTATAGTAAATATTAATTTGTCATCCCTTCAAGATAATACACCATGCTGTGTATTTACAGTTCTGTGCTAATAGAATTATATTCCTGGAAAAGAGTTAATCCATTCTGAAGAGTCAAACTTGCTAAAAATAAATTTTATAACAGTGCTTTAAGTAGTATTTGTTGAAGATCTTTCACTGTATCCTTTCAAAATGCTATGTGGCAGATAGATAACATTTGTTTAGCTTTTGTGAAATAATGATCTAAGTACTCATTTGTGTTTAAAGCTGAACTTAAACATCTTTGCATTGGGATTTTCTTTTTTGGAGTGACTGAAAATAAATGCTTTTATAATAGCATGTATCTGGGGAGGGGGGGGACAGGGATAGAAATGGCTTAACTAAAAAGCTGGGAACGGAACATCTCTCTATCAATCACATTAAAATACTTTGTTACTGACTGCATTGTATCTGAGGTGAAGAAGCATGAATGTTACCTGTCCCTCACTTAGATAAGCTTTCAAAGGTGATCTCCAAATCATGTCTGCCACAGAGCAAGGATTTGCTGAGAGTGTCAAACACATGCTCACTACTTTCCTCGTATGCTTTTCAATAACTGAATTCCAAGGCTCCTGACAGAAAGGAAATATCTTAGAAAACTCTTAATAGTACACTTCAGTACAGCAGAATACATTGAGTGAAAAGCAGAACTGTTTTTGCAAGTCAGGATTTATAAACTTTAATAATACACTTACCAGCAAGAAACAGAAGTTCGGTTTAGAGTGTTTGGAGAAATCATCTTGACGGGTAATACTGATTCATTTCTTCTTGCTATTGCACTGCTTCATTGATAGTTCACACGGTTTGATGGCCTTTTGGAGACAATTTAGCCCTTTGTGGCTCATCATAATCTCATCTTTCATCCCTCTGATTTCGCAGGCTTTATGGAAATGCCATGCAGATGTGTATGTGCTTTTGCACAGCTGATAACAGTGTCTTGGATGACTCCATCAATCTTAATGACATTTTCTACTAATCAGCAAGAGGCTTACAATGTATTTCTCTTTTTAGCTTCTTCATTACCTTTTCCTCTTATGTATCTATTTTTCTATCTATAAAAAAAGAAATGATCAAATGGTGCTTTAACCTTGCTATGCTAAACTCAGTCTTCTACATACCCACCAAATATTGTCTAAGTGTGTGCAGTTTTGCTTTTTTGTGGTCACGCAGATGTTTGTTGTTTTTTTTTTTCATTGTTAGTCTTTGCTGATTTAATTGCTTTGTCCCTACTGTTTACTACCTACATGAGTTTAATACACAGGGCTTGCTCTGCAGCCACCTCGTAGATCTAAACGTTGCCATACACTCGGAAATTGGAGGAACCTGTTTAAACCACACCTTTCAACATCACCTTTCTTGGAGTTAGATGGAGAATCAGGAAACAAATATATGACATACAAAAAAGACAATTACAACAATTTTTATCCATGTAGGAAACTACAGAGTTTGTTTTAAGCTGTGATTGGTACAGAATAATTAATGACTGCCTTTTTCCTTTTATTTTACCATTAATAATATGAATTTGGAATTTTGCAACAATGACTGGCTTTCCTAATCTGAGCAGCTGTGTTTCAAGATTTTCAAAAGGACACTGCATTGTGTAGTTCTATTGAGCAATAAGAGTTAATCTTTCAAATGAAGAATTCGATTATTTGATTATCCAGTTAAGATTTGGATGTATTTCTTTTTGTTTCTGCGGTTTTAAAAATGTCATTTATGGAGAAACACCCTGAGTTTTAGAAAGCAGTTTCTATTGTGTCAAAGTGAGCCATGTAGTCGCTATGGATTGGAATTTTGCCCAAAGAGGAAATTTCTACAGTTATATTAATGGTAAAAAGAAGACTAGGGAAGGTGTGGGACCCCTCAGGAGGGAAACAGATGAAATGGTCTCAAGTGACCTGGAGAAGGCTGAGGTTCTCTACAACTTCTTCAGCTCAGTCTTCACTGCAAAGACCCCCAGCCACACTCCTGGACACCTTCTTCAGCTCAGCCTCCACGGCAAAGCCCCCCAGCCACACTCCTGGAGTCAGGGAGGAGAGTTACAGGGAATGGAAGGGAGAACTGCCAACCATAAGTGAAGATCAGGTTCGGGATCATCTGAAGACCCTGAAAGTATTCAAGTCCGTGGGACCCGAAGGGTTACTGAGAGAGCTGGCAGAGGAGG